>NW_027312303.1:0-32500 GCF_040954645.1 Diabrotica undecimpunctata | reverse complement strand
ACGCGCTATCTCAGAGTATGCAACGACGAGTTAGTAAATCTACCAAAGGCGGTGGCAAATAAGAAAAACGAGATTAAACAGGGAACCTAAAGGTACAGTAATTTCAAGTACCTATAAATATATTTATATAAATGGTGTTAGACAAGGATGCGTGTTTTCACCTGACTTATTCCACATTTATGGTGAATATGTCATGAGGATGGCTTTAGATGGATGGGCCGGTTGAGTAACAGTCGCTGGTAGGAAAATCTCAAGTTTAAGATTTGCCGATGACACTACACTTATAGCAGCAAATGAGCAAGAAATGTTTAATCTCCTGCGAAACGTTGAGTACGAAAGCAATAAAGTTGGTCTGAAAATCAATAAAGCTAAGACAAAAATAATGGTGGTCGACGGTTTCCACACTATTCAACTGACTAACATGTTACAGAAATACCAGATAGTGGACAGTTTTGTCTATCTTGGGTCTAGTTTAACTAACGATGGTAACTGTGAAGCAGAAGTTCGGAGACATTGTTATGGCAAAAAATGCGATAAGTCGCCTAACTAAAGTTTGGAAAGACAGATCTATCTCTCAAAATATCTAGATGAGACTGGTAAATGCCCTTGTATTCTCAATATTTTTATACGAAGCAGAGACTGGGACACTTCGCGGATGCGAACGCCAAAAAAATTGATTCCTTTGAGATGTGGTGTTGGAGAAGAATGCTGCGCATACCTTCAACAGCTCATAGGACAAAAGTTTCCATTCTTAACCAACTCGAGATTAAAAAAAGGCTGTCCACAATATGTCTGCAACGTATTTTACAATTTTTCTGTAACGTGGTTCGCAGGGGGACGACGATAGTTTGGAGAGATTAATTGTTTCTGTAAACGTTCCGGGAAGAAGATCAAGAGGACGATCGCCAACTAGATGGTCCGACCACATTAAGAATCCAGCTGGAAACTCTTTCTGCGAAGCTCTTAGAGCAGCTGAAGATAGAGACCAATGGAAAAAAGTTGTTAGTAATATTGGAAGAAATCATGATCCTCAGTAATGGGGTAACGACAAGAGAGAGAGAGAGAGAGAGAGAGAGAGAGAAAATTGGAAAAATGTTCGGTGTAGAGACAGATTAGGTTTAAATGGTTGGGTAGAAATGAACTTAGTAGAGTGAAAGTAGTTACTATGATGAGGCAGGGACAGGCTGAGTTAGCAGATTATTGTAGGGAGGTATGGCCGTATAGGTATCAGTTAGTGAGCCTATTTAATTACTAAATCTTTTAGCATGATGTTAGTTCAATAGGATGAAAATATTAAAATTAGCATTAATAATTTTTTTGCGTATAGATAGGTCTTGTCTATATTGACTATCTTGATATTATCCAGATTTAGCCATACGGCTCACACTCCCTCTAAGGGGAAAATTCACTCATCCCAGATACCTACGGTATCAAAAGGATTGAGCTCTGGTGGGACTCTTTCCGTGTTATCGAGCCCTAGGTGACTTGGTATGTTGGAGTATCTCCCAAAAATTTTCGTACACATCTGGACGTCGCGAGGAGTGCAGCTTTCTGTATGGCCTTATAGAGATGTTCATTTAGACCCAGCTGTTTTATGTTCTCTAGCAGGTTCTTGGGAATAACACCAGTAGTAGACAGAATAATAGGTACTGTCTGGGTACTTTCCATTCTCCATTGTCTCCTGATTTGTATTTCTAGATCTCTGTACTTGGCGATCTTTTCGTTGTATTTAACACGTAAATTATTGGTGTTGGGTATCGCCACATCAATAAGTGTTGTTTGCCTAGTAATTTTATTAACTAGTATGAGATCGGGTCTATTATGGGCCACTGGTTGGTCTGTAAGCACAGTGCGGTCCCAGTACAGCTTGTAGTTGTCATTTTCAAGCATTCTATCAGGGACGTATTGATAATAAGGAAGATGGTCGATTTGGATAAGTCCCAGTTTGTCAGCTAGTTCTTGGTGGATAATCTTTCCTACTGTGTCATGACGTTCTTTATAATCAGTACCAACAAATGCCTGGCAGCCACCGGTAAGATGTTGGATGGTTTCTTGGGCTTGGCATCCATATCGGCATTTGTCATTTTGGACTTGAGGATCTTTAACAATATATTTCAGGTAATTTTTAGTTGGAATAACCTGATCCTGAATGGCAAGTAGGAAACCCTCAGTCTCGGGAAACATCCTTCCTGATGTCAACCAATAGTTCGACGCTGTATTGTCGACATATTCCTGGCTGATCTCATTAAGATGTCGCCCATGGAGAGGTTTACTCATCCAGGTGCGCATTTTTTCTTGCTTAGTCAGATGGTTTAAGCGCATTTCTTGTTCCCTCAGTTTAAGCGGCGTTGTATCATCTACTGCGCAGATTGCTTGATGTAAAGTAGATGTCTCAGCCTGAACCTGAAAATAAGTTCTTAAATTAGCAATTTGTTTATCCAATTGCTCACCTATATCCATAAGTCCTCTTCCCCCTTGATACCGTGGCAATGTTGTTCTCTCTACTGCACTGCGTGGATGATGTTTTTGAGCCTTTGTGAGAAGTGTTCTTACTTTCCGCTGAAGACCCTCTATATCCGTTTTTGACCACTTTATAATACCAAATGAGTAGCTCAGCGCGGAACAGGCGTACGTATTTAATGCCCTAAACAAATTTTTACTATTAAGATATGACCGATTTAGTTGTCTTACTCTTCGCACGAACTCCGAAGTTAGTTCAGTTTTCATTTGTTTATGGTCAATTTTCCGCGCTTGTTTTACTCCGAGATATTTGTAAATATCATTTTCACCCATTGCCTTGATGTTTTGGCCATCTTGCATATCGAAACCTCCGGGCTGAACCTTTCCTCTGACTATATTTAGTATACGGCACTTGTCTAGTCCAAAATGCATACTAATATCATTTGAGAAATTTTCTACAGTTTTTAGCATCTGATCTAAGTGGTTTCGAGTGGAAGCCATTAATTTCAAATCATCCATATACAACAAATGATTAAGCTTCGCCACAACAGTATTGTTATTTTTGATGCTAAAACCTGAGTCAGTGGAGTTCAGTAGCTGAGACAGTGGGTTCATCGCTAAACAGAACCAAAGAGGACTCAACGAGTCCCCCTGGAAAAGGCCCCGGTTAATTGGGATATCTTCAGTTTCGATGTTGTTTTCACCGGGTATTTGAAGGTGAATTTTAGTCTTCCACTCCGTCATTATATGCTTTAAAAAGGTCACTATATTATCATCGACTTTATATATTTTCAATATATTTATAAGCCATTCATGCGGTACTGAATCAAAGGCCTTCTTGTAGTCGATGAAGGCGGTGAAAAGGTTCCTTTTTTTGGTGTACGCCTGGTTGGAAATGACTGAGTCGATTATAAGTTGTTCTTTGCAGCCCATGGAACCCTTAGCGCATCCCTTCTGTTGAGGCTCTATGATATTGTTTAGAGAACAGTGTTGGTAGATACGCTGGGCTACATAGGATGTGACCAATTTGTACAAAGTTGGAAGACAAGTAATTGGGCGGTACTTGGCTGGATCTTGGGTGTTATTTTGATCTTTCGGTATTAGATAAGTGGTTCCCTGAGTAAGAAATGGTGGTATTTCCTGCGGATTAAAAATAACATGATTAATTAATACTGTTAAGAGCTCGTGTACACTCCAAAATTTCTTTAGCCAGAAGTTTTGAACTCCGTCTGGTCCAGGAGATTTCCAGTTATGAAGCTCTTTGATAATGTTCGAGACTTCGTCAGCGGTGAAAGGTTCATAGGGAATATTACTGTAGTGTTGACAGTTGTTCGTCGTTTCTTCAATCCATCCAGCATTGTTGTTATGAGTAGCTGGCGTCGAAAGTTGGTTTCCCCAAAACTCATGAATTTCTTCTTGGCTTGGGTAGGATTTATTTACATTTTCTACAGTGGAATTAAGTTTCCTATAGAAAGCCTTCTCTGCTTGCTCAAATAGTATATTGTCACATTTCCGGTTGTTACTAATTTTGTATCTCCTCAGGCGACCTGAGTAAACACATAGTTTTTGTTTTAATGTGTCCAGGCATTGTTGAGGTGTGTTGTTTTCTGGATCATGTCGTGAGTGTCTTAGAGTGTTAAACAATATTTCTTCAGCTCTCTTGATGATCTTTCTACTTCTTACTCCTCTTATGTATTCTGTTATTTGTCCAATGTCCCTACGCAGTAATTCAATCTTCCTCAGCAGTCGTTTTTCCCAGGGTGCTATTCTGTTACCAGTCCTTCCGATGTTGTTACCCCGTGGTGTTTTGATCTTAATGCCCATAACATTAGCAATTGCTGTTGCTGCACAGTAAATCAGCATATGCAAATATTCTAATGTATGGGCTTCCACGATATAATTGGGTAGGACTTCAGTGTTTACAATTTGTAACAGCGCTCCTAGTTTCTTAGAAGAGTTTATTTTTGGTAGCGGTGGTCTGCTAAGTGGGTTTGTTCCACTAAACTCTTGTACGGCGCGTGCCATCTCGTTTACCAAATTATCGTGCAACTCGTTATTGTCCTGCTGTGTATTATTAGGTTGAGTTTCTTGTATGAGAAGCTCAGGAATCTGCTCATTAGGGATTTCATTAGGGACTTGGTCTGCAACTTGCTCTTGGTTATTTATCTCCCGTTCGATTTCGCTTCTGATGATGTCGCGTCTAGTCTCTGGGATAAGATTGTTTCTTAAAATTACCCGGTATTGGTCTGCTACTCTTTGTTCAGATACTTGGATTTCTGGGTACTCCCTGCAAAATTCGGCATACAGTTGTTGTCGATAGCCGATCGTTTCTTGACCGAGGTTTGTCACCTTATAATAAAAGCGCAAAATATTTTCGTTCATGGACAAAGTCCATTTCATGCGCTGCCTCGGCCGTCCCGCTTGAGTGAGCGCCGGCTGATGTTCCAGCGCAGCACCTTCAGCGAGTGGAGCTCTTGTTGTTGTTTGGCTCATTTGTGGTTCTTCTTGTTGTTGGGCTGTAGCTGATTGTATGACAGGGGCCCGCCTCCTCAACACCCTGCCACCGACGTCCCGCATGCTGTCACGTCCAGCGCCGGCTCCAGACGTGCCCTGGCGATCCCCAGGCAGCGGCCCTAAACATAAATTATTTGACTCCATTTTCATGGGTGTGCATTTTATACCTACTGCCAGGTGTCAGTTTTTGTTCCACGGCAGGTATCCCTGCTACCCTCTGGGTATCGGTTCTAAGAATACCCAGAGAGCATCCCCCATTCGCAGGGGGCCGCGCCTGATAGAAGAACTGACAAAAACTCCCACTCCCATCTTGATATTATTATTGTTATTATTATTATTATTATTATATAAACAGCTTTCACTCCCTCTAAGGGATAAATTCAATCATTTCAAATGCAAGCTGTACCTTACTGTTATATATTGTTATTATTGTTTGTTACTCAGTAGGATATACACATTTAGTTTATTAGGTACTATAACTTTTATATGAATATTTACTTAATTTATTTTTTATTAATTTTAATGACCTTGTTAAATAGAATGAGCCTTAGTGTAATTTTTTGTATATTAAGAAATAATATTTGTTTGCCAACCCTCCTGATGGCATATGCCAAGGAGAACAAATGTCGCTAAAAGAGAATATTGCATTGTATTTTTTTCTAATGAGACATAAAAATGCATTATTGATTGATTGATTGATTGTAGAGAGAGCGGGAGAAGAATCCAAGAAAAGGGAAAGGCGATTAAAACAAAATTTAATTTTATTTTTTCCAATCGTATTTTAAAGTTTGCTTTAAATTCATGCAGCACCAGACGATTTCTGTTTTTTTTTTTTTTTGGTTTTATTACTGAGGTTTTCGTTCAAGTAGGATTACTCAAGAATGTATTTTTATCTTTTACCATTGATTAAAAACTACAATACAGTGTATGCGTAGTTTTTAATCAACACTTTTACTAACATTAATAATATTTATTTTATTACTTTAATAATTACTTATATATAATACTTTATTAAAATTTTATTTCACTTAAAAGTTAAATGTTTGTATCATAAATTATGCCTTGTTCGCATCACCGTTTATATATTCAGGTGTGATAAAATTGTAGCTAATTCAAATTTTGTATAAAGATTAACTTACGTTGACAAAGTCTATTGTTGTTGCGATAGGAGAAATATACTAAATATGATTAATGTTCCCCAAGAGGTCGCTACTGTCGCATTAACTAGTTTTAAAATCTGTCCCGGACGTTTCTGGGCACATTAATATCATATACGCGATTAGCCGTGAATAGAAGCAACCTCTTTTAATACGACAAAATATAGTACATGAGCTGATTTATCAATTCTTGTTTAACATATATATTTTTTTGTATTTATATCAGCAATATTTAAATTTTTTTAAAACAAAAAAAAACTACAAAACCTGTAATTATTGCGTAAAAAGCTAGAATTAAAGATAGAAACCATAGTTAATAAAATTGGAGAGTAATTGGATACTTGGATACTTTTATAAGGTATGTTACCACATTTCTGAATATGGAGAAGTTCAGGGGGTCTGGAATTTTATTTACTCGGCGGATCACTCGGCGAGTATGTTGATATATCAATAGAGTGCCATTTACATACAACAGATTTTTTTTGAACACTCTACCGACTATGTAAACTACTCATAAACTATTTTTTGAGGTCATATTTAGAAGAAATAACGTAGCTGTAATGTTAAGCGTGAATTTTTCAGCTTTAATGGTAATAACAGCCGCTTGATTTCTTCAGTTTCTATTTTTTGCTCGTTACCAATATGAAAAACTATTTTCCATAGCTACAGCAGCTCCACTTCTGGCTGAATTTTGTGGATGTATGGCATTATGATAAAAATAAGAAAGGTAAATCATATTGTCTTTAAAATGTTAAAAATGTGGTTTAAATGCAAATAACTTGTATAAGGTAAATTAAAATTAACAAACTGAAAGAAAAGTAAACATCATTATTACCTAGAGATATCGATGTCAAGAATCAACCTAGGATTATAGAAAGTTTACAATATTTAAAGAATATGGTAGTAGACAAGATAGAATATTTTAAACAGGGACAATCTACACTGCTCCAAGAAATTAACGCACCACTTTAAAACTTACCATATAACAGGAAAATATTAACTAAAATGAAAAGCATTTTATTTCGTATTACTTTACTTTGTAAAAACAAACATATTTAGTGATGTTGTCGCTAACGATCTTCAATATTCATAAACTCACAATCTTAAAACAATTAACAACAAAATCTCTAATTCTAAAAATAGAAATTGTTCAATGTTTTTTGCTTAATAAGACGTATTTCCACCCCTGCTACGAATGACAGCTTGGCATCGACGATTCATACTTAAAATAAACGGTCTTAAAGTATTCTGATCCAGTTCATTCCAAATTTGGACAAGACGTTGTTCCAGTTCTTGCAGAGTGTTTGGTTGCAACGTGCGGTCGTGCATTATCGTGCATTAGAACAAAATGTTTGCCAATATAAGGTGAAAATGGCACAACGTGGTCTTGAAAAACGTCAACGATATATCGGTGAGCGTTGATGGTACCGTTATTCAACACCACCAAGTCTGTACGACTTGTTAAAGAAACGCCACCCCAGACCATAACCGATCCTCCACCGAATAACGTCGTTCCTCGCATATTACACTGTGCATACCGTTTGTTCTGACGTCGGCGGTACACGCGGAATACGCCTATCATAATTGTAAAGACAGAATCTGCTCTTACCTGTAAACATAACTCTATTTCAATCAACCTCCAACCAATGGATATGATTCCGTGCAAATTCTAAACGCGCTCTGCGATGAGCTACGGTCAAGGCTGGCCCTCTAGCAGGTATACGATTTACCAAATTACCTTCATTGAGACGATGGCAAATAGTTTCACAGCTGATTCGAACATTCTGAACATCTTCAAGTTGCGATTGTAAGCTTCTGGTAGTTACAAATCGTTGTCTTAGGGTGTGAAATCGTAAAAAACGGTCTTGAACGGACGTTGTTACACGATGTCGACCTACTCCTGGACGCCTAGAGTGACTACCGATCTCTCTGTACCGTTCCATCATTCGTGAGACCGATGTATGGTGTACGCCGAACCGTTCCCCTAAATGTCTGTAACTCCAACCTTCTTTGAGCAAAACCACTATTTGAGCCCACTCTTCATTAGTCAAATTTCTTGATTCGCGTTGCATTTTGATTAAAACAATAGCAAAATGTTACCACAAAACAACAATAGTTCACACAACGACTGAAAAATGACACTAACCTCTTATCGACATTAACAAATTTACAGCACCTTAGTTTTGTGTTCCTTAGAAACCGGTTGAAACAAAAAAAAAATACAAGTAACCTGATTAAAACATTCCAAATACATGGTATATTCCATACAAAAATGAATACAATTAAATTTAAAACACCAATGAATCGCTTTTTTTGTTTTGTAAATGGTATGTTAATTTCTTGGAGTACTGTAGTTAAAACAAATAATAAAAATGACTCAAAAATACTTAAATATTGCATACAAAAGTTGCATACAAAATAAACACAGGGATATCAACAAAAATTATTAATATATTAGTAATGTACTTGACTTTGCCTTTTCTTATATTACATATCTTTCCTATACCGTTAAACGGAGTTAAGTCGTGTACTCTCACATACGCTACCTGTAGGAAAATTAAGGCTTTCGAAATGTGGCTTTATTGTCGAAACCTGAAGATATCTTATACCTACCACGTTACTAATCAGAACGTTTTATTAGGAGTACAAAAAGAAAAAGAGAGCTGTTAACCACAAGAAAGCCGCCAAAATCGAATACTTCGGTCACATAATGAGGAACAGCAAAAGTTGCAATTAATGTTGCAATTAATTTTACGGCAAAAAGTAGAAGGAAAACGAGGACGCGGAAGGCAAAGGATTTCCTAGCTAAAAATCTACGCCCGTGCTTCAAAACAATAACCACAAATCTTTTCAGAGCAACAGTGT
This sequence comes from Diabrotica undecimpunctata, assembly GCF_040954645.1. Classification (NCBI taxonomy): domain Eukaryota; kingdom Metazoa; phylum Arthropoda; class Insecta; order Coleoptera; family Chrysomelidae; genus Diabrotica; species Diabrotica undecimpunctata. The sequence continues at coordinate 23,504 of NW_027312303.1, read as the reverse complement.
ACAAAATACAGATTGCCATGATGAACGTCAACATCCGAAACGGATTAGCACTATAAGAAAAAGATGACCTTTCCATTAATAAATACATATTACTTCTTTTATTACTTATCTTTTGTGCCTGATTTGGGCATTATTGAATATAGGCCTTTACTTGGTAAGGAAGTTTTCTTGGCCATAATTTTCCATGTTGGCCAAATGGATTAGAAAAATTTCGAGAATTAGATTTCTGTGATTCCTCTGACATAGTATATACCTATAGCGGCATTTTGTAAGACTTTGGTCTCTTCGTTCAGATCAAGTTAACATTTATGTTCCCTATCCATGCAATGGCACAGCAGTTCAAGTCGAACTTTGGCCTCCTTTAGTAAGCTTCTTTAAAGATCTCGATCTACTGCTGTTCTTTTTTATCAACCTGTTCATGGGATGGTTTTGGCAACCTCATCTACTTTCTTCGTTCCTACTTCCTTTCTTTTATCTATTTTTGGTCTTTCAATAGGTATTTTTCCTTGCATTCTTGCGTTTAGTAATTTTCTGGCCCAGGTCATGTTCTATTAGCTTCATCGTAACGTCTAATAGCCATTCATTTATTTGTTTCCAGTTTGTAATATCTCATAATAGCCTTTTTTGTCAATGTACGTAAATCTCCTGCTGCTCTTCTGTCTGTTCCTACTTGGGTCTCTACGATAGAAATGAATAAAATCTTTAAACTCATCTCTCCCTTTCCCATTCTTTTTTGGTTCTGTTGTGACTATTACATGTAATTTGAATCTCTTTATTTTCTTTAACATATCGTCTAATTTAGTCCGAATATATTTCACATTCCAAACTCATTAAGCTTTTTCGTAAGCAGCGTCTTTTTTCATAGGGGTTGTCCGGCGTTTTCTTTTAAGGATTTTTTGTGATTAAATTTTTTTCCGTGTGATAGAAAGCATGATGAACCAAGAAGATTTCTGTAGGGGCCTTTTACCCTTAATCAAGTGGCTCCAGTTTTTTGTACGCTGGAAACTCGCCCCGATTTTGTTTAAATTTATATTTTTAATTAATACTATAAAGAACAAAGCAAATCTAAGAGACTCTGGATCTAAATGGGTATATCAGAATAATAGAATAATGGAAATTGCTATAGCTACGGCAAATACTCAAAAATAATTATTATTAATAACAATGCATGAATATCATCCAAAGATTCCAGTCTAAAATACTTACATCGACAGTAGATGCACCACGATAAGTACGCAACCAGACACTTAATTATAACTTAAAGATTCCTTTTATCCAAGACGACATCCAAAGAGCTACGAAGTGGCAAAAATCAAAGCATATTAAACTATGAAAATTAATTAGTAAGAGAACTATGCAACAATGGTCTAGCCACATGAACACTACACAAAACCTGGTCCTAAGATCTGCTTCAAGAATAACCCAAGTAGAATAAGGTAAAACATCATTGGATGTCTTCGCTCCACGCCTAAAAACACATGTAACTCATTTACATATAATGACGTAGATTTTAAATAAACAGCAAAAAAAACAAAATTAAAAACAATAATGATATAATAATAGTTAATAACAAAAGACTTACTTACTTAATTACTAGCCAACGCCCACCCTTGGCATGTTAGCCATTTGGTGGCGCGCTGACCAGTATAGACGAGCCGTTTCTCGTAGGCGATCTTCATCCTCCTCGGGTGGGTCTGTTTTCAGGGCTGGGCACTCTGGAAGGTGAGCAGCATCCATCTGGGGCTGATCACATAGTGGACAGTTGTCATAATACTACTACTACTAAGGATTTCCACAGTTTTCACTGTCTTCCTTCACTCAACCGTTTTCTCCAATTTTCCCTGTCATTCCAGTCTCCATCTCGCAGGGTTCTTTTCTCCATAGCCTCGTCGATTTCATCTCTGAATGACCTTATATAATATAATATAATAATAACAAATTGTTAATAATAAAAGAGGAGAAAACGTAAGCATTAGAAAATATCTATGTAAGTACAAAAACGAAATAAAAATAATAACATAAGTCGCACTTGCAAATTCCTGTATGAGTTTATTTCATATCTTAATAAATTAGTATTTCCTAAATTAGTTATTAGTCAACCATATATTTTATATATCATTTGCCTTTGGAATGTTTTATTTAATTCCTGTCACCTAACTTAAAATATAAAGAGCTGGCCCATATACTATTATTAGCATTTTTAAAGCAGCAGACACAAAAGCTCGCTGGAAAGGATCCGAACTAATTTCTTTCTGACTGCAACTGACAGAAGGTTCGATAGACACGCCCAGTTGTAAAAATATTATATTAATGTGTTAATAATGGTCTTAAGGGAATAATAGTGTGTGATTTTGGGAGGAGGATAAGATAACAAGATGATTGATGTTTTTAGTATTTTTTTTATTTTCATAAAGGGTTGGATATTAACCCATAATGCTGGGTTAGATGTCTTGATATAGATATAATTAAATTATATTTACGGTAATTTATAAAAATAATATCGAAAATTTTCAGATGATGTAAAATCCAAAGATCTGCAATTTATATGCTACAGGAATGATTTAAATTATGATATTACCTCCTTAAATAACATGTCTATGGAAGCAGCGTTAAAAAAGAAATTGCACAAGCACTGTCGTGTTTTAAAAATGCCTTTATATATATAATGGCTATACACCCCAGCGTGGGGTTAAACCGCAAATACTTTCTAGATCCTATTTCTTGAGTGGATCAGTCTCTTTTGTTTATGTTATCTTCTTGACAATATCTCTTCATTTTTTCCTGTCTCTAGTTTTTCCTCTCCATTCTATGATTCCTGCCCTTTGGAGGTATCCTTCAACTTCTGACAGCAACTTTGATCTTGGTCTTCCCCTTCTCTTTCTTCCTCCTGGATTCCATTCTATCATTGCGTATGTCACTGCCTCATCTCCTGCTCGCCAAATGTGACCTAACCATCTAACTCTGCATTGTTTTATTTTAGTTACGATGTCTTCCTTAAGTTCTTCCTTAATCTCTGCATATGTTCTGCTTCTATATTCATTTTGCTCTGTTCTGATTGGTCCTAGTATGGTTCTTATAATCTTTCTCTCTGCTATTCTTAAGTCTTCTTCATCTTTTTTTAACCATCGTCATTGTTTCCCCTGCATATAATAATATTGGCCTAATTATTGTGTTATAAATGTTTATCTTAGTTTTCTTAGTCAGTGTTTTGCTTTTAAGTAATCTTTTGTTTGCAAAATAAGATTTATTCGCTGCTAATATTTTTTCTTTTATTTCGGATTTCCTTTCTCCGGATTTGCTTATTGTAACTCCTAGGTATTTGAAGTATTCTACTTTTTCAAACTCAGAACTTCCTATTTTAATTTTTTCTTTCATTGGTTTTTTCCCTAATCTTAATATTTTTGTCTTTTCTTGATTTAATCTTAGCTCCATTACCTCCCCTTTCTTTCTTATTTCTTCTAGCATTTCTTATTATTTTTCTGTTCTTTAGAGATTTCCTTTATTTATATTTCCTAGTATATATTCTAATGCTAGATTAAATAGCGTTGTTGATAAGACATCTCCTTGTTTCATCCCTTTATTTATACTGAATTCCTCTGTCTCTTCTTTTTTTGTGTCTTTATGCTAATTTTTGTAGTTCTCATTGTCATTTCTATTAGTTTTCTATAGAGTTTATGTGGAATTTTTAATTTTTTAAGTGCTATCATTAATTCGTTCCTTTTAATTGAATCAAATGCCTGTTTGAAGTCTATGAATAACATTTCCAATTCTAATTTATACTCGTTTGCTTTTTCCATTATTTGTTTTATTGTTTGTATTGCATCTATTGTAGATCTTCCTTCTGTGAATCCACATTGGTACTGTCCTACTGGCTTCTTTGTGATCTTTGATAACCTCTTTTTTATTATTAATGTCAATATTTTATATGTTGTATTTAGTAACGTTATTCCTCTATAATTTTCACAGATTTGTTGGTCTCTCTTTTTATGTATTGTTGTGATCTGCGCTACCTCCCAGTCCCCTGACATTTTCTCTTCTTTCCATATACTTTTCAATAGTGCCAGTATTTTTCCTCTTAGTTCCCTTCCTCTGTATTTTATTAGTTCCATATTAATTCCATCTTTACTAGGGACTTTTCCATTTTTGCTTCTCTGTATTACTTCATTCAATTCCTCTAATGTTTGTTCTTTTAAAATTTCGATGTCTACTTCATCTACTTTGTCTGCTTCTTCTTCGTGCACCGTTTCCTCCTCGTTATGCATTTCTGTTTCTGTTGTTTCCTTCGTCAGGAGCTCTCTGTAGTAATCCCTCCATACTTGCTTGTATTCTTGATCCTCTATTATCACTATTCCCTCTCTATTTTTTATTCCGTTTGTTTTGCCTTTGTATTTTTTGTTTTGTTCTTTAGTCTTTTTGTAAAAACTTTTCGTATTACTGTTTGTTCTTTCCTGCTCTATTTCCTGCATTTTTTGGTCTACCCATCTTCTTTTATTTTGCCTTATCACTTTCTTAGCATTCCTTCTTAATTTTTCATATTCTTCTCCGCCTTCCTCTTTATCTGTTCTTAGCCAGTTATTTCCGGCTTGCACTTTTTTCCTGTTATTTCTCTACATTCTTGGTTATACCATCCGTTTTTTGTTTTAGCCTGACTTTTACCTATCTGCATATTTGCACCTTCTTCTATTGATTTTTTGATCGTCTCCCTTTCTGTGTTTATATCTTCTGCTTTATATTTCTCTTTTATTTGAACTGTTACTACCTCTTCATATTTTTTTCTTCCTTCTTCATTACTCATTTTATTGACGTTCCATTTTTGATGTTGGTTTTTCTGTTTTGTTTCAATTTTAACTTTTTGTCTTATAGTGGCTGTGACCATGTAGTGGTCTAAATCTGCACACGCACCTCTGAACGTTCTTACATCTTTTATTAAAGATTGTTTTTATTTATTAATCATTATGTGATCAATTTGACTATACGTTTTCTGATCTGGTGACCTCCATGTTACCTTATGTATTTTAGGGTGTTCTAATTTTGTTGAGCTTATTAACCAATTTGTTCTTTTTGCTAGGTTACATAGTCTTTGCCCATTGTCATTCGTGTTTTCGTGTATTGTATGCTTTTCTGCAATTTGTTGTAAGAAGTGCTCTTTTTCAATCTGGGCATTGAGGTCTCCTAGTACAAATATGACAAATATCTTTTTTGAGTATTTTTTCTATCTTTTCTTCGACCCTATCATAAAAGATTTCTTTTTCGTCTGCATTGCTTGTTTCTATGGGGGCGTATAAATTTAAGACTGATATATTAAATGGTTTGTTGTCGACTCTAACATAGGCCATCATTTCGCATATTGGCTTGAAATTTAAAATTTTCTCTCTTAGGTACCTTAGTATCATGAATCCCACTCCTTTTTGCCCTTGCTTCTTTCCTCCTGAATATAACATTGTAAAGTCTTGTTTATCAATCTGTCCCTGTCCCTCCCAGCGTAATTCTTGCAGAGCTGCAATATCTATTTTATACTTTTTGAGTTCTTTTCCTATTTCTAGCATTTTTCCTGGAGCTAGCATAGTTCTTATGTTCCATGTGCTTATTTTCAACTCTTTATTTTTTTTTGTTCTGCTGTCTTCGTCTTTTATTTTTGTTTTCTTGTCTATCTTTCTTTATTTCACTTTTGTTGTACCCGAGTTTATCTGCAGTCATTTCTTGTTTCTTTGCCTCGTCCGTCAAGGAATAATGCATCCTCTCATCCCTTGCTAGTTTTTTGAACCCCCTCCATGAGAGTCCTCCAGCTAATTGGTGTTTCTATTCCATCTCCTTTTTAGACCATCTATTATGTTTGTTGGCTTTAATTTGGACACGTTTACCTTTCTTTATTTCATCTTTTGCTATTCTTCGTATTTTCTTCTGTATTTGTAATTCCTCTGTCCTTAGATCATTGTTTATATATATTTTTACTTTTTTCACTTCTTTAAGTTTACTTTTGTTTTCCATAATTTTTGTTTTTTCTTCTTTGTTTGGCAGTCTGACTAAACATGTTTTATGTCCTAGTTTCACTGCTTCTTCTATATTTACGGTAATATTTAGCTCTTTTGTCATCAAATTTTCTATTACTTCTTTTAGCGTTCTTCTATCTCCAGTTTCTATTGTCATTCCCTGTATTATCACATTATTTTCTTTTCTTATTCTATCTAGCCTTTCAAGGAGTCCTTTTGTATCATTCAGATCCTTTTTGATTTGTTCATTTTCTATCCAGATTTCACTATTCTCTTGTTTTAGTTCTGCTAGTTCAGTTTTGAGTTCACTCATTTCTTCTCTGTATTGTTTTTGTTCCGGTTTTACTTCTTTTATATCAGTTTTTAATTCTTGTAACTCTATTGTTAAATTTTTTATCATATTTAGTATTTAATCTATTTTGCTTTCATCTCTGTGACTTTTAACTGGGCTTCTTTGTACTTTTTTACTGGAACCAAATAACTTCTTCTTCTTCTCTTCTTCTCTATTTCTTTTCCGATCGTCATCGGATGTATTATCAGCTAAATCCATATTTCTACTGCTACTACTACTGGAGAAATTGGGGAAGTACGAGCGAAGTGGACAGGTCACAATCGAAGGAGAATAAGGTGAAGTCAGCCATTTTGAAGGCAAAAGGTTAGTTTTGTTATTAGTTAACAGAGACTATCAACTTCGACCACCTATTTAGATTAGAGTTAAGTATTTGTTTTTAATTGTTTGTTTTTCTTGATTGAAAATTAAAGTAAATACTAAATATAAAATTTTTGAGTCACTAATAAAAAAGTAAATGAAAGAATAAAATAAGAGGTCTTTGATTTGGAGGACAATTTTGGGTGTATAATTTGATTGATACTTGATTTTTCATTATTCTGATAATCATGTATGGTATATTTTTTATTTGATATTCTAAAATTATAATACTTGACTTATTTTGAAAATATTAACACTTGCTTTATAATTTCATAGTTTTTTTTGTAAATTTATTTTCCTATTGTCTACTTTTTCCTCAAGGGCAACTATAAAAAATACATTAAAGACACGATTTTGTTAAATGGTAATAAAATATATTTGTATTGTAAAGGTAAACTCAAGTAGAGATAAGATCTAATAAATTGTAAAAACATGCATTGGAGCAAATCATAATAATATAAAAATGAGTAATGGTTTGTCTAAACTATGATAAAGCAGATAGATATCGATATGATAGCAATAGTCGGTTTTTAATAAACAATTATGTCAAAGGCACAGGTATAGGAATTCTTTGAATACAAAATAGAAATCTTTTGTACACTGAATTTTGAAAGTAAGAAGAAAGCTTTTAGTAAAAGATGAGGGTAGATAATAATCTTGATGTTTAGTTATATTTTTATATGTCTCGATATTGTATATCGAGGCTTTTAAACAAAACGAAAGGAATTATTCATGAAATTGGAAATACTAAATGATATAAGGTTATGACGACAGCGAGTTTGGATACTGAGAAAGTATTGAATGTGATTGGTTGGAATTTAAGGTGTGGAGTGTATGATGCTAGAATATGATTGGTAGAAGCGGAAGGTAGGGGGAAACGACGCCAAGCCGATTTTGCGATGCCGAAGGAGATTTTACTGTGTTCTGAAGTTCTGAAGAAGCTGATTGTTTTGTTGCTCTATAGCCTGCAGTAAAAGTGAGCAGAGTTGCTTGTAAATAAAAATTGTGCATAGTATTTGAGGTGTCAGTGGAACAAGTCAAAGGAGTGGTAGCAGTTCAAAGCGGAATTTACATCCTGTATAATCGGTGACGTAAAAATCCTTTCGATTAGTAAGAAAGTGTGTTCCTGTGGGATAAGTGTTTATCCAGGAGGTGTTTTGGAGAAACTGTAGCGGCGTTAGTGTGTGTGAGAGACTTTCACCATCTGAGGAGAACAGCGGTGTGTGAAGCATCCAAGAATACAAGCAGCAGATGTCCACGAACTCCAAAGGGGCTAAAATTTTAGCCTTATATTTTGAAATCGATTTTGTCATCATTTTGTCAAATATATGCACATTTATACTGCCTTTAGACTTAGCACGGCTATATACAATTATCACGTACTGAAAAAATCGAAAAAATTTATGCGACTGTTACAATAAAAATATATAGTTGAAAATCTATATTTTTGACATTACACCTTTAAGAACAAATAAAAAATTATTAAAATTAAAGATCTTAAGCTTATGTCTATAAATCTACTATCTCTAATACCAAAACAAAGATTTTATCCATTTGTGAAAATCAATTCCTTAAAAGGGAAATAAAAGTTCCAAGCTAGGGGATATAACCACAATATCCCGCTTTTCCCCAAATTGTGTTACGTAAATAAGGTGTTAAGGTTCTAAAACTTTACTAAACTTAATCGACACTTTGTTGTTTTAACGATATTACCAACTGTTACCGACACTCAAGGAGCTGCTAACTTCTCAGATGATAACATCTCTTATTGTTAAATTAAAATAAAGGAATTGTTAGGCACAAATGCTTGCAATGTGAATATAAAGTAATTACGTAAATTAAATAGTAGTCAAACAAATTAAAAAAAGATCTGTAAATATAAAAGTAAATAAACAACTTCAATATTTTCGTTCAATTTGTTTTTCATACGTCTTTTTTGTATTTAAAGTAATATGTATGATTATTTAATAACATATCTTTTACATTATTAAATTATAGAATTAACTTGTGTCAAAAAATAAAATAGACGAATCTGCAATTTTTTGCAATTTTCGAAAATTCCACTAAACTTCTAAAACTCATACGAACAAGCTGAATTTGCCGAGAGTATTAATTTTGGGACCTTCAAAAAGACGCAAAAAAGTTTACCTTCGGGCTTCTCCCTAAAGGCCCACTCGTACGGGGGTAAAAACACAAAAAAATCGATTTACCAAGAATCAGTACGCCGTAGAAAAAAAATATTTCAAATAAAAAATGTAGCTGAGATAATTTTAAACAAGGATATTTATAAGCACTTTTTGTGTAAAATGAAACGTCCTCTTAGAAACAATGCTTGAAGCGACCGTCGATGGTATTACGCGTGCAAAATCAATGTTCAATAAAATTTGTATCTGCTCGACGGTAAAAATTCGATATCTTTTAATTCAAGTGTCCTATCGACAAATATCAAAATACCTTTTAAAGGTAAATAGTTGAACTTTCGTATGGAAGTTTCGTATTTTGCCGCAAATAAACTCATATTTTATAAAGGTGTTAAATAAATAAACGTGGTGCGATTTTTGCCATTTTTTATGATTCTTATAAGATGAATACAATCTAGGCCTTTCATTGACTGATCACTATAAAGTTGCGATAACTAGAGCCTAACCTTTAAAAACACGCATTAAAAACAATGAAGAGTGGGAAAAGCCCTGGACCTGATATGCTTCCCATAGAAATCCTAAAAATTCTAGATGAGAAGCACATTGATGTTTTAGTGACACTCTTGAACCAAATTTATAGTTCAGGCGTATTACCCAAAGAGTGGTTAACATCTATTTTTATTTGTCTCCCTAAAAAGAAAACGCAAGAGAATGCAGCGATTACTGCACCATTAGCTTAATGTCTCATACGCTAAAATTACTACTTAAAGTCATCCATAACCGAATATATCACAAACTGGACATAGACGTTAATAATACACAATTTGGTTTTCGCAAAGGCCTAGGAACACGTGAAGCTCTTTTTTCACTTAATATACTAATACAAAGATGCCTGGACGTCAATCAAGATATATACGCATGTTTTATTTACTATAATAAAGCATTCGATAAAGTACGACATAAACATTTAATGAATGTCCTGAAATCAAAGAAGATTGACTACAACGACCTCAGGATCATATCAAATTTATACTATAAACAGCGAGCAGAAGTACGTGTTAACGAACAGCTGTCAGAAGAAATTGAAATTAGATGTGGAGTAAGACAGTAATGCGTATTGTCGCCAATTCTTTTCAATGCCTACTCCGAAGAGGTCCTGAAAAAAGCTCTTGAGGGTAAAACAGCTGGAATAAAGGTAAATGGAGTTCCCATTAACAACATTAGATATGCGGACGACACTGTGATCTTAGCCGAAAACATTGAAGATCTTTAGAGACTGGTGACTTTAGAGTATGGTCTAACAATAAATGTCAAGAAGACGAAATTTATGAGATATCGAAAACTCAAAGAAATAACGAGAATCTTCTAATAAACGAAACCAACGTCGAACAAGTGGACAAATATGCATACCTGGGAACAATGACTAACTTCACAAATGATTACAATCAGGAGATAAAAATAAGAATAGAAAAGGCTAGAGCAAATTTCAACAAAATGAGAAGAGTTCTATGTACCAGGGATTTAAAACTGGAACTAAGAGTTAGGTTGGCGAGGTGCTATGTTTTTTCGACTTTATTTTATGGAATGGAATCTTGGACCTTGAATGCGACATCAATGAAAAAACTGGAATCATTTGAGCTGTGGGTGTACAGAAGAATTCTGAAAATATCATGGACAGAACACGTCACAAACAAAGAGGTTCTGGGAAGGATGAACAGAGAAATGGAAATTTTAAATTCAATAAAAACAAGAAAATTAGAATATCAAGGAAAGAGAAGCATAGGGAGGCGTAGAATGTCATGGCTGCGCAACCTGAGAGAGTGGTACGGATGTACATCAAATGAACTTTTCAGAGCAGCCATCTCAAAAGTCCGAATAGCTATGATGATTGCCGACCTCCGCCGCGGAGATGGCACTTGAAGAAGAAGAACTTGTAAAACCTATAGTATAAAATTTAGTATGACTGGTCAATGAAAGTGATCAATCTTATTGATTTTACGAGAGTCGTAAAAATTACAGAAATCGCGCCCATTTCTTTATTTAACACATTTATAACAACTAAGTTAATTCCCGGCAAAATGCATAACCTGCATACGAAAGCTGCACTCTTTACTTTTAAAACGCATCTTGAATTTTGTCGATAGGATACTTGGATCAAAAGATATCGATTTTTTACCGTCGAGCTGATACAAATTTTATTGAACATTGGTTTCGCGCGCGTACTGTTACTGATTCAAGCGTTGTTTCTAAGAGAATGGTTCATTCTACGCAAAATGGGCTTATAAACATTTTTGTTTAAAATTATCTCAGCTACATTTTTACAGCTTTTTTATTTAATAATTTTTTTGAAGTTATACTTCTATACGCGCGGTCGACTTTGGAAATTTACACGGGAGTGAATCGGTGAAATCATTACATATGTAAGATATGGGTAAGATAGAGACAGAACATATATTTTCTCTCTCTTTCTCTATCGGGAATAAAAATGTTCCTTTTGTATATATTTAATATTATATATATATATATATATATATATATATATATATATATATATATATATATATATATATATATATATACAAAACTCAAATATTTGGGTGTGCAGCGGAAGATAGGACAAAGAAGTACTCTTTTTAGTTAACCAAGCTTTCGCAAATCTTTATTTGCATCATCAGGGTGCTACAATAAACAAAATTAGTACAAAATACAGAAAAGAATTATTTTGCATCTTACACTAATTGAGGTTAGTTGTCGTGATGTTTATTAAATGAAATAAGCAACTCATTTGATCCCTACAAATGATGGCGAAAACTATCCAAAATTGTTTTTAAAAAAACGTTCTTTAACAAATACATATTTAAAACACTTTAAAACACATATACAAGAACACTCAAATAAAATTATGTTAAAATAATTACAGAACATGTCATAATATAAAATTTAGGTTATAAACATTCTTATCAGAAACAAAAGAATTGGTTGTGAATTCGTTACTGCCAACTTAAAACGATAGAACGTTAGATCTTAATGATAACAATGTAAAGGTAATAGTATACCTGATAGACGCTGAACTTCTTGAAACAGAAAAGGTAAAAAGACTTATATTAGAAGAAGTAGGAGAGGTACTGTATATCTCATATATAATGAAACTTATATTGTTGATGATGAATTGTCTGTGTAGTAGATTCGTGTTTATCCAAAGTTAACAATAATGAATATAGGTTGCTTAAATTATTGGTATCTGTCTTTTTGTTAATAGTTTCTTTTTCTTGAAAAATGAAAGCCATCTCGAGAAACAATCTTTTTAAATAATTGCTCTCCGTGGATAGGATTTTTACATTTGGAAAATCGAAAGAGTGCCCTGTTGTGTTAGCATGTGTGGCTAGAGAACATCTATCAGGGTGTAACCTAATGTCACTCTTGTGAAGAGTCAAGCGGCTAGAAACTTTTTGGGAGGTGTGACCTATATAAGAACCTTCACAGCCCAAACAATTAAGTTTGTAGACAACATCACTTTTATCTAAGTTTGGTACTTTATCTTTCAATGACTTGTACAAAGATCCCACAACTAGAGTGCTTTTATAAGCAATTTTTACATTTGGTAGGTATTGAGCAAAAATTCTGGTCAATTTGGGAGAGACGTCCTTAATAAATGGAAGTGATACAAAAGATATATTAGGAATATTGTTAGTCAGTGAGTGGGAATCAGAGCTAACTTTCATAGCACCTGTATTTTGGGGAGGGTTTACTTGTGTGTTGAGTATAACAGAGGATGTGTTAAAGATGATTTTCCTGAGTAAGGATTCGGGGTAAGAATTATCTAGGAACAACTGTAAAAGGATGTTGAGATTCTTTTTTCTAAAAACAGGGTCAGCTAGTTACAAACTCGTGTGGTCATTTGTTTGACTAGATTAATTTTCATGCTTGACTTGTGGTAAGAGTGGTAGTTGAGATATCTTCCAGAGTTACACTTTTTTCTATACCAATCAATTGTAATGATGTTATCCAGTTCTCTAATAAACATTGTGTCGAGAAAAGGAACAGATTGGTTTTGATCCTCTTTTTCAAGAATAAATTGAATGTGGGAGTCGTAGCTATGAAAATGTCTAAGAGCTCAAATTCTAAACCTTGTGGGCACGACATAATAATGTCATCCACATACTTTTTAATAAAAGGAACATTGAAAGGAACAACCTGAAGAATAATATCCAACAGATCATCCATTACATATGTAGCTAGAATTGGAGAGATACTGGCTCCCATAGGAGTGCCAAAGGTTTGTTTATAATATTTATTATTGAAAGAGAAGCAAGTGGAATTAAACAAGAACTCTATCATCTCAATAAACATATCGTAATCGATGCTACATACTTGTGAAATTTTATTCCAGTGTTTATGAATAGATCGGAGAACGGCATTTAAATAAACATTACTGAAGAGGGAGACCACATCTAGACTAACGAGAACATAATTATGTGGTAATACAGTTCTGTTAAATAACTCAACAACTTGGAAAGAATCTCTGATGTAGTAGTCATTATTTGAATCATAAGCTTTGGTCAAAATATTAGTGAGAAAGCCTGCAATATGTTCAGTTGGTGAGCCTATGGAGGAAACTATAGGTCTCATAGTTAAGCTAGGTTTATGGATTTTAGGGAGGGTGTAGAATTTAGCAACACCCTCCCTAAAATCCATAAACCTAGCTTAACTATGAGACCTATAGTTTCCTCCATAGGCTCACCAACTGAACATATTGCAGGCTTTCTCACTAATATTTTGACCAAAGCTTATGATTCAAATAATGACTACTACATCAGAGATTCTTTCCAAGTTGTTGAGTTATTTAACAGAACTGTATTACCACATAATTATGTTCTCGTTAGTCTAGATGTGGTCTCCCTCTTCAGTAATGTTTATTTAAATGCCGTTCTCCGATATATTCATAAACACTGGAATAAAATTTCACAAGTATGTAGCATCGATTACGATATACTCTGAGATAGCGCGTATGATAGAGTTCTTGTTTAATTCCACTTGCTTCTCTTTCAATAATAAATATTATAAACAAACCTTTGGCACTCCTATGGGAGCCAGTATCTCTCCAATTCTAGCTACATATGTAATGGATGATCTGTTGGATATTATTCTTCAGGTTGTTCCTTTCAATGTTTCTTTTATTAAAAAGTATGTGGATGACATTATTATGTCGTGCCCACAAGGTTTAGAATTTGAGCTCTTAGACATTTTCAATAGCTACGACTCCCACATTCAATTTACTCTTGAAAAAGAGGATCAAAACCAATCTGTTCCTTTTCTCGACACAATGTTTATTAGAGAACTGGATAACATCATTACAATTGATTGGTATAGAAAAAAGTGTAACTCTGGAAGATATCTCAACTACCACTCTTACCACAAGTCAAGCATGAAAATTAATCTAGTCAAACAAATGACCACACGAGTTTGTAAACTAGCTGACCCTGTTTTTAGAAAAAAGAATCTCAACATCCTTTTACAGTTGTTCCTAGATAATTCTTACCCCGAATCCTTACTCAGGAAAATCATCTTTAACACATCCTCTGTTATACTCAACACACAAGTAAACCCTCCCCAAAATACAGGTGCTATGAAAGTTAGCTCTGATTCCCACTCACTGACTAACAATATTCCTAATATATCTTTTGTATCACTTCCATTTATTAAGGACGTCTCTCCCAAATTGACCAGAATTTTTGCTCAATACCTACCAAATGTAAAAATTGCTTATAAAAGCACTCTAGTTGTGGGATCTTTGTACAAGTCATTGAAAGATAAAGTACCAAACTTAGATAAAAGTGATGTTGTCTACAAACTTAATTGTTTGGGCTGTGAAGGTTCTTATATAGGTCACACCTCCCAAAAAGTTTCTAGCCGCTTGACTCTTCACAAGAGTGACATTAGGTTACACCCTGATAGATGTTCTCTAGCCACACATGCTAACACAACAGGGCACTCTTTCGATTTTCCAAATGTAAAAATCCTATCCACGGAGAGCAATTATTTAAAAAGATTGTTTCTCGAGATGGCTTTCATTTTTCAAGAAAAAGAAAAACTATTAACAAAAAGACAGATACCAATAATTTAAGCAACCTATATTCATTATTGTTAACTTTGGATAAACACGAATCTACTAACACAGACAATTCATCATCAACAATATAAGTTTCATTATATATGAGATATACAGTACCTCTCCTACTTCTTCTAATATAAGTCTTTTTACCTTTTCTGTTTCAAGAAGTTCAGCGTCTATCAGGTATACTATTACCTTTACATTGTTATCATTAAGATCTAACGTTCTATCGTTTTAAGTTGGCAGTAACGAATTCACAACCAATTCTTTTGTTTCTGATAAGAATGTTTATAACCTAAATTTTATATTATGACATGTTCTGTAATTATTTTAACATAATTTTATTTGAGTGTTCTTGTATATGTGTTTTAAAGTGTTTTAAATATGTATTTGTTAAAGAACGTTTTTTTAAAAACAATTTTGGATAGTTTTCGCCATCATTTGTAGGGATCAAATGAGTTGCTTATTTCATTTAATAAACATCACGACAACTAACCTCAATTAGTGTAAGATGCAAAATAATTCTTTTCTGTATTTTGTACTAATTTTGTTTATTGTAGCACCCTGATGATGCAAATAAAGATTTGCGAAAGCTTGGTTAACTAAAAAGAGTACTTCTTTGTCCTATCTTCCGCTGCACACCCAAATATTTGAGTTTTGATATTCTATTTGATCAGCGTTGATGACAAGCGTTTACAGTATATATATATTATATATATATATTATATATATATATATATATATATATATATATATATATATATATTATATATATAATAATAATATATATTAATATATCGGATAGCCAAGCGGGCTGGGCGGCTGGCTTCTTCTTCGCTTCAATGCGAGAGATGTCAGTTCAATCCCCAGCTCGGTGTACAGAAAACAAAAAGGCTAACGCAGCAGTTTAAAATTCTAAATGAATCTGCGGCTTAGTCTAGAATATGCTGGTATCTGATCGGCCTATGGTGGAGCAGTACGGCAAGAGATAAGGGCTTGCGGCTCAGTGATACTCCTCCATAGATCCCTACCGGAAGGGCGTGTGCCGCCTAAATACCGGGTATATATATATATATATATATATATATATATATATATATATATATATATATTATATATATATATATATATATATATATATATATATATAATTAATATTATATTATGTGATATGATTTTTTGTATTACTTATTAAATGTTTATAATTATTTTAGGCTTTTGTATTTCAAAATATTAATTACAATAAATCACTGTATGACCGGCACCTGTCAATTTTGAAATACGTTAGTGTCATGTCTAATTGGCAAATTTCTTACGTGTTTGGTTTGTACGCTGGTATATGTGAGGTCGAATCCCAATATGAGTTTCCTTTTTTATTTTTGAAATATTTAAAAACCCCACGTTAGTCTTATTCAATATATGTAATATATGCAAAATGCTAAATTTTAAAATAAAATGAAAATTTACAACATAATTCGAGTTGTTGGTTTTTTATTTTTATCTTCCACAAACATTTTTTGAAGTTATACTTCTATACGCGCGTTCGACGTTGGAAATTTGTGTGTATTCGTATATATTGAGTGAATCGGCAAAATCATTACATATGTAAGATATAGGTAAGAGAGAGACAAAAGATATATTTTCTCTCTCTTTCTCTCTCGATAACAAAAATGATCCTTTTGAAAACATATTTAATATTTATTAATATTATTATCATGGTAAATTAAACATATGCGTAAGTATGTATATTGTCATTATTAAATACTTATGAATATTGCATTTTAATTTGTATTGTATTATAATATTGAATTATGTGGCAGTGTATTGTATTTTATTTTATATTAATAACAAAATTAACAATAAATTTTACTGCAGAGTATGTGTAAAAAATTTTTTTGCATTTAACTCCTTTTTTACAAATACGAATTTAAAAATTTATTTTTTCATTAAAATATTGATTCAATCCTTCATTTACTTACTATACTCCTATTACAGGTCAAATGTTTATATACAGCAAACGATGCACTATATACCTGTATACCTAATTCTTTTTCTCTTCTGCTCTCTCTTACCTATAGCATTACATATGTAATGATTGTGCAGATTGACTCCCTAATAAATTTGTAACGATGAACGCGTGTATAGAAGTATAACTTCTACCGGCAGTTCCACTGGACTGCCACACCCGTTTTTTTGCTACAGCGTATAGATTTTTGGTAAATCGATTTTTTTGCGCTTTTACCACACTACGCGGGAGTTTTAGGGGGAAGCCCATGAGTTAAAGTTTTAAACTTTTTTGCATCTTTTTTGGATTCCCAAAATTGATATTCTCGGCAAAATTTAGCTTGTTCGTATAATATTTTAATGGCAAGATATATTAAACAACTGATTTGACTATGTTTTCTATGATTTATGATTTATAAAACATATACAGGATATGATTTGATCAAGAGAACCAAGTTACATTTGTTTTTTTAACGATATTGAATTTTATTATAAGTACACATTAGCTGCAGAAGGTAATGTAAAATCATATGAACAAAATCGTGTGATAAAGATAAACCCCTGAGGATGGACTGGGAAGCAACATTAAAATCTTAAATACAACCCCTATTTTTTTTATTACAGATTTGGATTCCTTATGCACAAATAACTAACTTTTATTTAAGACATTTTTTCGAATTGTTGATAAATGGCGCTATAATAGGAAAAAAACGATTAATGAAACCCACTTCCAAAGGACCAACTAAAAAACACCATTTCAATATTTTTGAAAAATCTCTCGAATTCTCGGCACCACTCTATTCTCTGATGAGGGAGGGGGTAAACTTTGAAATCATAAATAGGAACATCCTTTTTTTGTGCAGATTCAGAATCTGCAAAAAATTCGTAAAACACTGAATTTGGTACCCTAAAAGTTAGTTTGCCGACCTTTGATCTGTATTTGTTTTTCTGTGGTTACACCGTCATCTATCGCGGATCGACAAAATCAGATGTTTACTTTTTCACATACTATCCTAATTTATAATAAAAAATGTAGTTTTTTGTTTTCAAAGTTGCCCTCCGCCCCAACCCTAGGGGATGAGGGTGGGGTGTCCTGTTTAGTGTCATTCGATAGATTTATAAAAACTATTATACACGCGTTTTTTGGTTTTTTGTTTGGCAACATTATTTAAATGTTGTAAATATGTGCATCGCCAGTTCCCATCGCCGGCTTGACGCTGCTCTGTAGACACAGAAATGTGGCAAGCAACAATCAAAAAGGGAAAGGAAAAAAGAATACCACTACAAACATAGCATAAAACACTTGGGAATATTATCCGAAAATAAAAGGGAAAACATGGCCGAGAGCGAGGACTTAGATATAGGCAATAAATTAGAAGTGGGCAAAATTGATATCCAGTTAATGTAATTTCAATAAGATATTTTTTATTTGTATTGTATTATATTGCACAACACCATGAATTGGTAATGTTTTAGAAATAAAAAAAAATATATTTGAATTATTTTTGAGCGCATTATCATTTTATCTGCAATTCGAGTCGTTGACCGTACTAAAAACAAAGAACCGTCACTGAACTGAAACTTTTTTGATCTAGTTCAGGAACCATATCGATCTCAAGAGTCGTTCTCGCGTTGTAGTTATTAGTTATACCTCCTGCCACGTGGCTCTGAGCTTCCACATCTTCCCGAACACAGTGTCGACAACACTCATCAATCATACAAGACACCCTAGACTGTCTCTTCCAACATAAGGTCTCAGTGGCGGCCGTAGACACAACGTGACACTTATTAATTTTATAAAAAATGATAGTTCCAAACATTTCAAGAATATTTTTATCGCAATGCAGCTAAAGGATAATTATACATTAGTTTTGTTGAAGATATGTCCCTCTTTCTCTGTCGTTTTTCTTTCTAAGACATCAGACGATTAATTATTCGTATATATTTAATTTCAAATACTAGTCGCTTCCAAAAAATGAAAAAAAAAAATATTTTAATCATTTTAAAAGTATTTTCATAATTCTATTTAAGCGAAAGATTGGCATTCATCGTGTTAGCATTTGCATTTTCTTTTATTTGATACCTATCGTTAATACAGTGTTCTTGAATAATTGAATACTATGCTGGAACAACGTTGTAACTGCCAATATTTTCATATGTGGGATTTCCATGAAACAAGGTTCTGTATGTGCAAAATAATGTACTGCTGACTGTGAGGAATATTATTTGACGTAACTTGCCTGTTTTGGTAGTTTGAAAAATAGTCAACCTTCAACTTTTGGTGTAACAACGTTGTATGTGTTAAAGTAGGTCGTGTTTCGCGCCAAATTTTCTGCACTTGTTTTGTAAGTCAATCGTTTTCAATCGTGTAATTTGTCATTTCGACCTAAAATTGATGTTGGTACAACCAAGTCAGTGATTACCCAAATTAACAGAGGGAAAACACGAAAGCTTAACATTGATAAGTGGAAGCAGAATATTAGAAAACGTCGCAGATATGCTGGTGATTCGTACGTTTCGTCTAAAGAAGTACCCAAAGAAGCTCTAAGTTGCCCAGATGAAGTAAGTTAAAGTAATCTAAACTAGTTTCGTGTTTTAAAAC
This sequence comes from Diabrotica undecimpunctata, assembly GCF_040954645.1. Taxonomy (NCBI): domain Eukaryota; kingdom Metazoa; phylum Arthropoda; class Insecta; order Coleoptera; family Chrysomelidae; genus Diabrotica; species Diabrotica undecimpunctata. The sequence continues at coordinate 3,946 of NW_027312303.1, read as the reverse complement.
AATATTTATTTTAGGTGCGGATTTGATCCGAGTGGATAAGTGGGCAATCACTCAAAACTATTCAAAACGTTTAGAGAACTGAGTAACCATGGCCAATTAAATTTTTTATCTCTGTCTCTTTCGCTGCAAGAGCCAAAAAGAAGAAGGGTTGGGGAAGCAACATCTCGTCGTCAGTGTACAGTGAAATATACAGTAGAAAACACAAAAGTATGTGAAGCAACGGTATGTTATATATTTTTAATAACCGCTAGAAGACTACAGTACCTTGTTGATAAAATGAAAGCAGAAGTAAATCTAACAAATCAACGTGGCAAACTAGTAATCGTCCCAAAAAACTGATGATTACAGATGCAGGCAAAATATGCAAACATATTAGGTCATTTCCGCAGCAAGAAAATCATTATAGCAGAAATTCTTCTTCTAAAAGTTGCCTTCCAGCTAATTCAAGCATATTAAAAATATACGGATTATTTTTAAAAATGTACTCTGATACAAAAATCTCTCTACGAACCTACCACGACATTTTTAAAAGTAAATTCAACATCCGTTTTGGACTTCCCAGATCAGATACATGTTCATATTGTGACAAGCTCTTTATCAAACTTTCTTCTGCTAGCGATGAATGTGAAAAAAAGAAAATAGAAATTGAAAGTAAAATTCATCATATGCGAGCGGAAGCAGATTACAAAACATTAAGACAAGATACTTAAATTGCAAAAGTAAATGCTAATTATGTCGTTTTATGTACTGATTTGCAACAAGTTCTTTTTTGCCCTAATTTAACCCACTCATCAATCTTCTAGCAGCGACAACTTATTTCGGATAACTACGCTGTTCATAATATGAGGAATAATACTGCTACAATGATGCTGTGGAACTAAGTAATGACGCATCGTGGTTCCACTGAGATGGCATCAGCATTGCTTCTTTATATAAGTTAATCGTCTTGATCCAGATCAAGAAAGAAAACTTGTTATTTTTTCAGATAGATGTGTCGGCCAAAATAACAATTAGAAAGTCATAACATTACTTCGACTACTGCTGTAAAAAAAAATACTTCACCCAAATTGAGCAAAAGTTTCTACCTAGCTTTCTGCCCTGTAATAGAGACTTTGCCTTTATAGAACTCAAAAAGAAACTTTCATCGATTTATATCCCGTTTCAGTGAACAGATGTAATTGCAAAATCTATAGTTAAAAACCCATTTAAAGTTATCCACATGCATCAAACATTTTTAAAAAATTTTATAAACGCAGAAAATGTAGTATGGAAAGATCCAAAGTGCAAAATATCTCAGTCACTGTGGATACAAATTAGCTCAGATCATCCAAATACTATACGGTTAAGAAAATCCCACAACAATATTCAACCATGATCATCTTATTCTTTTAAGTCAACTAAAACGCTTGCTGAACTTACAGAAGACTATAAAGGGCCACTACCAATTAAAAAGAAAAACATGCCAATTTATTAAATATTGCCGAATATATTCCACTAGAGTATGTAAGCTACTATCAAGATCTTAAGGGTGAATACTATTATTTTGATATGGACGTCATATAAAACATGTTTGTAAGTGATTTTTTAATAATATGTACGTTTCTTAATTTCACGTGTACTTCTAAACATCGTTTTAACAGCCTAACCTCCACACAACAACGTTTTAACCGACGGGGATTTAACACGTTGTTTATTAAAATATAGCATATATGTTCATAAATGCTTGTTTTGTATAACCTTAGCTTATTTTTGTTGATATTAATGTTATGCATCATTATATATTGCTCATATTTCAAAATAATTAATTATAAGGTGTTTTTTTCAATTTGTCGACAAAATGTGATTTGGTGTTTACAACGTTGTTCCAGCATTTATTGATTGGTATACTTAACCTCAAAATTAAATGAGTGCTATCTATTGAGTTTTCATTAAAAAAACTGTAATGCAAATCTTAAGACTTATTTTGATAAAAGGAATGTAGTCAATATTACAAGTATGTTTTGACAACATGAGGGTATCACTTTAATATTATCTTCAACAATATTAAAGTTCAATAATCTTGGTTTAACTTGTCAACAGGTCGTGAAAAATAAATTTTGGACACTAAGGCATCGCTTTTTAATTTTACTATAGCTAGTAATTTTTTTAGTTAAATTTTTCGAAATAGAGGTTCTTTCACTATTAACAACACTAGCTCTTTTTAAAAATACCCTTCAAAAATAATGTTTCAATTCAGACTCCTTAAAAAGAACAATCAAATGTAATATGTATGTACAATCCAATATTAAAAAACTAAGTTTTTAAGCTCGCTGGAGGGGCAAATATTTGGAGAAGGGGCAATTCTAGAGGATCCGCAAAAAGAAAGGCAAGCCAGGGAGAAAGGCGCAACGCCACACCTAATAAAGCATTTTCGCCGCAGAAAGCCACTCGAATGTCTCATTTCTCAGAGCATTCAAGATCAAAAACAAGTAAAGCCTTATGTCTGCGATTGGTGAGGGTGAAGACCTCAGCAATCTCTTAGTGGAAACCCATGTGGTTAGAGAAGTACCGTCAAATGTGCTGTTCCCTGCAGCTTCCCAGCTGCAGGGGACAGGAATCTCCTGTCCCCTGCAGCTGGGAAAAACTTTGGTGTTCTTATTGTTGTTGTTGTTTTTGTTGTGTGTGTGCGTGTGCAATATCTAGTTTCTGCTTGCTATAGGCTGTTAACTAATAGAAGTATAATTATAGATTCTTTGTCAAACAAATGCACGCATATTATATAAGAAATAGCATTGTATATTTGTCTGATGTGTATGCTACAAAAAATATATATATTAAACGAAAGTTACACAAAACGGGTAATCAACAACTGACCTTTTTGATGCACGCCTCTGGCTGCAAGTCAGAGTCCACTGCATTTTTATTAGTTTGCTCAAAATCCCAGAGGATGTCTTCATAATATCAACGTGTACGTGAGAATATTTAAATTTGGACGTGGGAGGATATTAATCATTTCAAGTTTTTAATAAGAAAGTACGTGTATACTCTGAGATAGCGCGTATCACAACTCACGTTTTAAGGTTTCTCTTAGCTATTTGCAAATATATTGAAATAAAAAAAGCTAAAAATGGCAAAAAATATATTTTCATATACAACAGTATCATGTCTGTTGCGAATTATTCTAAGCACGTTATCCAATAAAGTGATGTAAATGGAAAGTTTTGCTATTGCTCTGTTTTGTTATTTAGCAGAAATTAAAAAGGGAATTTATCTTTAATAAATTTTAAACTTAAAGCAACGTAATAAATAAATCATATACATAATTGAGCAAGTTTTTTTAAATTAAAAAAGTATTATAAAAGTTACACTCTGTGTTCTATTATTCCATGTATGTATAGCGTTAACAGGCCCTTTAGGTCCATTGCTAGACGGATAATATCCATCGTTTTCTGTTCTTAGCTATCAACTTCCAATCTCTGATTCATTCACATTTCTCCATTTCTTTTTTGGTCTTCCTTTCTTTTTTTTGTCCTCAGGTACTCTTCAAACAATATTCTTGACTAGTCGATTACCTTGCATTCTTTCTAGATGTCTAATTATAGTTTTGTATACTCTTATTTTTGTTATACGAGATACATCTTTGGCCTTAATTATTTTGCTCATGGCTTCATCACACTTGTTGCTCTTGGACAGCCTCAGCTTGATTTCAGTTTCTTCCTTACATGTCTGATCAATAACAGTAGCTAAGTACATATATTCATCCAGTTTCTCGAATTCTACAACTGATCCATCCTTCACTTCCAATTTAAAGGAGCCCCTGGTGTTTATTCCTTTTTTACTCGAGATTTCCATGAACTTGGATTTGTTAATATTAACTTTCAGTCCCATTTTAGAGCTTTTCCGAATCAGTCTTTTTGCTATACTTGCCAGTTCCTTTCCATTTCTTGCAATACTCTGAGATAGCGCG
>NW_027312302.1:0-32523 GCF_040954645.1 Diabrotica undecimpunctata | reverse complement strand
ACGCGCTATCTCAGAGTGAAGATTACAAGATGTAATTAAATCTGTGTTTGAAGTTACAGCACATCCAACAGCTATAGGGCTCTTAGAAGCATCTGTGTATAAAATTTGGTAAAAAAGCAATATATATATATCTATATATATATATATATATATATATATATATATATATATTATATATATATATATATATATATATAATATATATATATATGTATATATAATATATATATATATATATATATATATATATATATATATATATATATATATATATATATATATAAATATATATAAATAAAAATAAGAATACAAACTGAAATTTTATTTGGACACCAAATGTTAACGGCGATAGCTTCTAGGTTTGTGCAAATGGGAAGATGTGTGGGGTAGAGATCATTGGATACGAATATGGATGTTTCACAGCTAGCTCTAAGATAGTCAGTTCTCAAGAAATGATATCCTACAAAACCATTTAGAAGTCTGTTGTGGTCAGATTTGAAATTCGTTTCTTTTTAATATACTATGTCGGCAGTAGTATCAAGGATTAACTTTTCAAGGTGTTTAAGTTTAGGGTAAAACCCATCACAATACCATTGAATTAGTTTGAAGTTTATTAAAATGAAGGTTTTTGCGAATGTTGGGAGGTATTTGATAGATATTTCTCATCCGGAGATTCCAGTGAAGACAGGGAATTTAGGCTCACTGTGTCTTCTGTGTCATACTGAAAATCTTGTTTAAGTTTTTTTGATATTCTTGTAAATCTGTACTTAAGTGACATATCTGTTAGAAAATGATAAATATTATATATATCAGAGAGTAATGATTTGATGTCATGTGTAAACTGTTGGGCTTCAGATAACAGATTGCTACTACCGTAACTATTTCCAAGAAAACTTATGAAATTGTCTACAGAAATGGAAAAAAAGTGTGATGACTTACTAAAACAGTCTTTAATTGCTTCTTTTAAGGCATCCGTGATTTTGGAACTATCAGACGAGTCTTTTTTTAACTTCTTCCTAGCTTGTTTCATTGGTTTTCTGTTTGTATCTTGATAAGGAGGAGGCATTGCAGGTGAAGTTTCTTCTTGTGTTTCTGACACGTTGATTACGTTAGAATCTATTAAATTCGAAAAGTCTCTCTTCATTCCAGGGACAGGTGAGGATGGTATTTCTTCAGTTGTTGATGGATTCTCTGTAGAAACTAAAACTAACTTATTGTTAGCTACATGTCCAGATTGTTTGCATAAAAAACAGAGCATTTTATCGGTAGACAAAAATATGCGATGTGCATTACCTTCAAATAGAATTACCAATGAAGTTTGGATCTCGTAGTTATCATTCGGTGAGACTATGTAGACCTGTCTACGGAAGGAAAGAATATGGTTATATTCGTCGTCTGGAATTCCTGCCCTTAGGAACGAGATGGGTGAAGCAATCCGTAGGCCATAATCTTTGAGTGCTGACTCGATAAGCTCATGTGGAATAGATGGACATAGGTTTGATAAAACTAGAGGTTTAGCTGGTGTAACTAGTCTTCTAATAATATGGTCTACGTCTCCTACGCGAACAGGAATATTTGTGAGTAATATGTCCACACATTCTATATTGTTTATGTAAATTCACAATCGGTTGTTCGAAATTCTGGTCAAATAATTTAAGATTGTTATCAGTTATATGGAACACTATAGTCTGATCTTTTTTTGGGTACCTAGTTTTAGGTATAGATTTTTCAGCAGCAACATATGAAGCTGGAGGGCTGTTACTTTCAGTTGTATTAGTGTTATTTGCAGTTGTAGAACTTATATTGGATTTTATCTCGCCCTGTAGTCAGAAGCGATAATGGCTTGATCGCTAATATTTATGGGTTGTGTTTACTATAAGCAAATTTAAATACGGCATGCCGTAAAACTGGTTGCCTATACGAACCAGAAAGTTAGCGACTATTCTGATATGCTAGTATCACAGAACCATATTTATTAAAATTTACAGAACTAGTGTCTTTGTTGGTTATGTCTTTAAGATAATATAAAGTAAATTAACTAATGTTCAACTCACTTTTTTTTCCTTATATGACGCATCAACCACGCAGGGTTATTAGCGCGTATGGATTGTGATACAGAGTTAGAACTTAACAATAGAATATTAACTATAGCAATACATAAATAGAAATAAACCTAGATCTATATACAGTAAAATATTAGATTTTTGATATCAGCTTGCAGTCTTTGAGAAAGGCGAAAATATTTTTAGTATTACTATCTTTTCCAAGAGCACTGTTTAATGTTGATGGTATGTTATACATTTTGCGTTGCACATCGTACTTGGGGCACTGCAATAAACAATGTTTTACCGTTAAGACACTTTTACACATGTCACACACAGGTTTATCAGTACGTTTTAGTAGGTAGTCGTGTGTTAACCGAGTATGGCCAATCCGGAGGCGAGTGAAGGTTACTTGTTGTCTTCTATTGTTAAATTTTGGAAATTTTTTATGATTCTTATCAACTTCATACAGCTTGGTTGGGGAATTCTTTCATGTATCCTGCCATATTGAATTAATCCTTTCTTTAAAAAATGCTTTCAGATCGGTGTGAAAAACTTTCGTATTCTCTTCTGCGTTTGGGTTAGTAGGTGCATTTTTTGCTATTTTATCTACAACCTCGTTTCCTTCGATTCCAGTATGTGACGGTACCCATATTAAATAATCTTTAATGTTCATATTTTCTGCATGGTTTAGTTCCTTTTTAATGAGAAGGAGTAGTGGATGATTACAGTAGACTTGGTTTAATGCCATTATTGAGCTGAGAGAATCTGTAATAATGATATTTCTCTTTTTATTTTTGTTAACTATCAGAACTAGTGCTTTTAGTATCGCATACAGTTCAGCTGAGAACGTTGTTGTATATAAAGGTAATTTGTAAGCTTCTGTATAATCTGATGAGTAGATTTCTGCCCCAGTTTCGTCTTCGTTTTTGGAGGCATCGGTGTAAACTTTGAAACAGCTACCATATTTGCTTAATATTTTTAGAAATTCTTGATTAATTTGACTTGCTGGCGTTTCTGATTTGTTTAGGCGCAATAAGCTGGTGTCAGTAGAGGGAAGTTGAATTGTCCAAGAAGGAGGGGTTTGAATTGAGGAGATATTGTAGGTGTCTGGAAAATGGATATCCATTGTTAACAAGTAGGTATCTGAGCGGTAATAGAAATGGTGATCAGTTCGATTTGAAGTTTGGAAACAACTTTTAAAGCGGTCAGCGATTACGTTGTGTATAACAGGATTATCTTGATTAGACGATACTACTGCGTCATAAGAAAGACTTAGATATTGTCTTCTAAATGCGAGTGGAATCTCTCCAGTTTCCCAGTATATAGTTTGTATTGGACTTGTGTAGTGTGCTTGTGTGGAAATTCGGAGGCCTGTATTTTGAATAACATCTATTGTTTTAAAGTACGATTTTTTGGAGGAGTTGTAAACAATTGAGCCGTAGTCCAGTTTGGAGCGTACTAAAGCCTTCTAGATATGTAGTAATGTACAAGAGTCGGCGCCCCATTTTTTGTTTGCGAGTGATCGTAACAAATTTATTCTAGGCTGACATGTCTTTTTTAAATATTCTAAATGTTTCTTCCAAGTTAGTTTTTGGTCAAAGATCATACCAAGAAATCTAACTTCGTCTACATATTTAAGCTGTTCTCCATTTAAATATAAGTTCTTAGGTTGTATTTGGTGACTTTTCGTAAAACATACTGCTTTGGTTTTGAGGGTATTGAACTGAAGACCACTTGTGAATGACCATTCTTCAATTTGATTTATGGCTTTTTGGACATGGTTATGGATGATTGTTAGGTTCTTTCCTCTACAAAGTATAACTAAATCATCTGCATATAGCCTAGCTTTTACAGGATGATTAATTTTTGCGGTATTAAAATTTATAGCTACAAGAAACAGAGTAGTGCTAAAGTTCGAGCCCTGTGGTATACCATTTTCTTGATTTTTTGTTGAGGAATATACGCCGTCTACTCTGACCTGAAATTGTCTATTTTTTAATAAGTTTGATATGTATTTGAGTATATTACCTCTTATTTTCCATTCGCTGAGCGTTTTCAAAATTAAATATTTCCATACTGAATCGTAGGCTTTACCAATGTCGAAAAATATTCCAATACAGTATTGTTTAATTGCGAAAGCCTCATGTATTTCCGATTCTACATCAATAAGGTGGTCTATAGTAGAACGACGTTTTCGGAAGCCACTTGGTTCTGGTATAATTAGTTTTTTTGATTCCAGATACCATATGAGTCTGTTATTTAATATTTTCTCTAGCATTTTGCACATACTACAAGTAAGAGATATTGGCCTATATGTTTCGGGATCTGATTTTGATTTACTTTGTTTAGCAACAGGAATTATTATTGAATTTCTTCAGGATTCTGGAAATACATTTTTCGAGAAAATTAAGTTGAACATGCTAAGTAAGTATTCTTTAGATGGGTAGGTGAGGTTTTTAGAAAAATAGTGGGTATAGTATCTGGCCCAGTGCACGAGTTCTTACAGTTTTTCATTACCGTTTCTAATTCATCCATCGATATTGGAAAGTTTATTTCGCTGTTGTTTTGATCTTCATAGTCTATGGTAGATTTTTCTTCATTTATTTTGTTCTTTAAGAAATTTTGTGAATAGTATGCATCGCTTGAGTTTTTTTCTTAACCTAATGCCAGTATATTTGATATTTCCTTTTGAGATTTATATTATTATTTTGCTCTAACAGATTTATCGACTTGTTTGATTTTGTACCAGATGTTCTTTTTACTTTTTTCCATACAGTTGTCATTGGAGTAGAACTGTCAATTGTTGAAACGTATGTTATCCAAGATTCGGGCTTTGCTTTTTTGATAGTATATCTGGCTATAGCTCGTAGTCGTTTGAATTCTAAAGAGTTTTGTTCATTTTTCTGTCGTTTGAATTTATTAAACGCTTTTTTGGATTGTTGAATTGCTTGTTTGCATTCTTGGTTCCACCAAGGAACTGGATGGAGTTTACTGGCGAAGTTCATTTTTACAATATTTTTATCTGCTGAATCTATTATCAGTTTTGTAATAAAATCTACTTCTTCATTCACATTACTGTTTTGGTTTATGACATGCAAGTTGTGTTGGATGTGGTTTTGAAATTTCTTCCAGTCAGCATTTTTCAAGTTCCATTTTACTTCGGGTATAGCTGTAGATGATTCTTCGTTATGGATTATAATAGGGTAGTGATCACTATCGTATGGCTCCAGTAATACATCCCATGAAAGCATATGAGTTATTGATGGTTCGCATATAGACAAGTCAATAGCAGAACCTTCACCCGATCTAATGTCGAAACGGGTGTCTTGTCCATCATTAAGTAGATTTAGGTTATATTTTTCCAGAAGGGATTCTATTTCTACCGAGACTCGTTAATTTTTTTGAACCCCATAAAGGGTTATGTGCGTTGAAGTCTCCGACAATTAGTCGTGGAATAGGTATTTGATCTAAGAGGTCCGATATTTCGTTATGGTTAAGTTCTTGGTTGAGGGGAATGTATATTATGTTGCATACGGAAAAGGTAGTTACGTCTTTGATTCTGACTGCAATTGCCTCGAGGTTTGTTTTTAATGGTATTTCTATACTATAAATGTCGTTCTTTATGTATATCGCTACTCCTCCCCTGGCTATTTTAGCATGTTGTCGATTTTTAAAAAAACAATTAAAGTTTTTTAGTTTATGTACAGTGTTGCTTTTAAAATTAGTTTCTTGTAAACATAGAATCATTGGTCGGTATTTTGAGATTAATATTTGCAATATTTCTAAATGGGTGTAATACCCATTTAGATTCCATTGAATTAAACTGCTGAATACTATTATTATGTTAGTATGTGTCTACAGAGGTATCGCTGTCTGCCTCGATATGGAAGTTTGGATCAATTTGTCGAATAATTTTATTTCTAATTCGGGTGCATCTACTTTTAATTTTTCTGTCATTTATTTTAGAGTAAATTTTTGTCAGTAGATCTGTGACTTCAGAAATTTCATTGGTATATATTTTTGCGATACTTAGTGGGTCCGAAGATCCTGTACAGTTTTCTAAGAAATCTATTAGTTGTTCATAGTTTAAGGGATAATTGGAATTTTGGTTGTTAAATAGTTCTTCTGTTGGTTTCAGCAATTCCTCTAGCGTCTTTGTTGGTTTCTTTTCTTGGTTTAATTTAGTCTTTTTCTCTTTGTTTTTTGGTAATTCAAAGAGGTGTTCTGATAAAGGAGTTGGGGACGGTGTAGAACGCTCAGAAACTGTGCGTTTTTGTGGTACTGGATCTATTTCTATCTGATTAGTTAGGAGTTCTATACTTGGTGTTTTATGTTGCACAGTTTGTTCCTTCAGTTGGGTTTGATTTTGTTGGATGGCACTAGTTACTTCTTTAGTCACCTGATTGTTACTATTATCAATAGGGCTCTGACCGACTTCTATATTGTGAGGTATAGAAGTTGTGTCGCCTGATACAGATACCTTTGCTGGACAGTCTTTTGCTAAGTGCTTGGTGTTTTTGCATATTTGGCAAGTCTGGTTATCTAAAGATAAGTATATTCTATATGATATTTCCTCATGAAAGTTTGCCGCCTAAAGCTTAATATATGCTGGAATTCAGGACTTAAAGTCCCTATCCGTAGAAATGATAGGGGTGACAAAAATTTGACACCAAGTGCTTTCAATTCAGATACCAAGATTAAGTGTGGAATGGACGGACATACGTTAGAAAGTACTAGTCGTTGTCTGGGGGTGATTAGTCGACGTGCTTGCAAGAATTATTAATTAATGTTGATTTTTCCGTGGTTGGTAATAAAATCATCGACCAATTTTTCATTTGCTAAGTAAATGCATATTCTGCTGTTGGATAGCCTTGAACAGAAAATAATGTTGATTGGTCGAATTATTAGGCTTAAACTGTGAAGGTAATCTTCAATTTTAGTGTTGTCTATAGCATCAAATACGATTGCTTGATTTCTTGACGGAAAAACACTAGTAGTTGGTTGTCTGGTAACGGAAGAGTAACTTTTAGGTTGCACAGGTTGTTGGTCTCGTACAGAACTAGGTTGAGTTGACGTAGATGATGATGCCATGATGTAAAAATTAATATTTTGTATGCCAAAATATTAATTATTTGGAGCCATAAAATACTGGCTTATTTATATAGTTAATTTATATATTCGAATTTATATAGTCGATATTATTTGAAATAAAGGTACCTTACCAATGTTTATCATTAAAATAAAACACTTTCACAAAACGCGTTTTTAACTTTGCAAAAACAGGTAAACGAATAATTAATTAGAATTTAACATCTTTACTCGTTGGCTGTTCTGATAAGACTTTCAACTCACTTTGAGTCAGTTATAACATCACTTTACGATTTACTGTGTTCCATCAACTATATAGTTCAAATTTTAGATATAACAGTTTTCTTTATATCCGAAAATATTGACCAAATATCGACACTTCACACACAGAACTTAACTCGTTCTTTAATGTTTTTAAAATTGAAAGAATTTTAAAGATTTCAAATTTAAAGAAATTATATTTAAAAAACGTTTTACACATAATGCGTAAATAATCAATGAGCCTAGTATGATAAAGAATATACAACAAAATATACACATTTTCTTTAGCTTAATTTATTAAAATAAAAATATTTTTATTATACACTCCAGGTGAAAAAAAATCTGTATTTATTTAATGTCATTTCAAATTTCAAACCATGCGAACTGATGTATATATCCTTTTTCTTATTTACCAGTACATTTAGCACAAAACAAAGATTTAATGATCACGTTGACATTTAGAGCTAGCAGGCTTGACAACCGTAACTTATTTTAAACCTTACTTTTAGATATTACATTTACCCTCTTTGTGTCATTATTTCTTAATGGAAGTAGCTTTTGGTAAGAACTCATTTAAAAAAATTCTTTAAAATTATTAGCTAAATATATTTAAACATTTCATATGTCTTTTAACCCTTAATATCCTGAATTATATTTTTGTAAAATCATATATTTTATGGTAAATTATTGTTTGTATGAGTCCTGTGGTTAAGTTTCTGAGCTTATTTTCAAAACAAAAATCAACTAAAAAATATTAGTAGCTGTTCTGCAAAACAAGAAAAAAATTCTAAAGTTATATTATGTTATATATTTAAGCATATAAGATGTTTTACATATGTATAGAGAATTATTTTGTATGAAACTGTTCATTGCAATCAATATACAACTCCAAATCACACTTTCTACACATAGTTCGAAGAATAGAAGCGCAATTTTCAAATGCACACAATCTTCTTTTCTTGATCGGAATGTATATCAAGATTTTTTCTAAGCCCTTGTTTCTATTCGGATTGCCGAATATAGGCCTCTCCTAATTATCGCCATTCATCTCTGTTTTTTCTAAGACGTGTCCACATTGGTCACGCAGTTCTATTAATAATAATAATAAATAAATAATAAAACTTTATTCATCCTTGCAGATTATTTACATAATATAGGACATGTCAAAGTAAAAAGAAACGTTAAAGACTACCTATACAATATAAACATACACATAAATATAGAAACAGCATGCAACATATGCTGGAAATATGTTCCATTTCAGAGGAAACGAAGATTCATCTTTTGGAGGAGTGGGTTTTTTAATCCATAAAAAATGGGTACCAAACATAATCACAATAAAAAGTATATGTACCAGAGTCATTTATCTTATTTTTAAATTAAACCCAAGATACAAACTTAAAATTATACAGGCTTACGCACCAACTACGAGTCACCCGGATGAGGAAGTTGATCAATTTTATGAAGATATCAGAGCAGCTATACAAACTTCAAAAACACATTACACATTGATAATTGGAGATTTTAACGCCAAATTGGGATTCAAACAAGATGATGCAGAATCTGCTATGGGAAACTTTAAATTTAGTGAGAGAAATGAGAGAGGTAACAGGCTTCTTGACTTCTTACATCAGGAAAATCTCTTTGTGATGAACTCATTCTTCGGAAAGAAACCCCAATGTAAGTGGACATGGAAGAGTCCGAACCAAAGAACAAAAAATGAGATTGATTTCATAATATCAAATCGGAAAGATGTTGTTCAGGATGTAACAGTATTGAATAAAGTTTCAACAGGGAGCGACCATAGACTAGTTAGAGCAAAAACCACTTTTAACACTGAAGTTGAAAGAACAAAAATGATCCTCAAAAAGAAAAGTGGAAGGTGGCTGTTCCCAGAAGATATAACACTTTACGAAGAAAATATTAAGACTAGTTTGGATACACACGACTTAGAGAATATCAGCATCAATGAAATGAACAATAATATTACCCAAATATTGAAAGAAGCTGAAAAGAAATACTGTCCTCGTCCTGAAAATAATAACAAAAAATTAAGCCACAACACAAAACATCTTCTAGAGGAAAGAAGAAAACTTAGGGAAAATCAGGATCATAACCAAAATGAACTAAGAATTTTGAATAAGAAAATTAAAAAGGAAGTTAGAAAAGATCTGAGACGATACAATACGATGGAAATAACTAGAGTAATAGAAGAAAACAAAAGCTTGAAAGTACTCAGACAGAGCATGTCCATTGGAAGAAAAAAACGTCCACAAATTAAGAAATGAACAGGGGCAAATCATTGAGGATAGAATTCAAATTATGAATACGATAGAGAGTTTTTATAGACAACTATACAAAGAACAGCAATGTAACCGGAGTGGATCATTACCAAAGATAATCAATCAGGGATCTGAAATTTTACCGGACGTAACACCCAATGAAGTTCGAAGGTCAGTGCAAGAAATGAAAAACAATAAGTCCCCCGGAGGCGATGAAATAGTGGCAGATGCCTTGAAAGTGGCTGGAAAAAGATTATGGCAGGTCCTTGCCAAACTATTCACTAGATGTTTGCAGGAAGCAATAACACCAACCCAGTGGTATAATGCAGAAATTATCATACTTCATAAAAAAGGGGATGCTACCGACCTCAGGAATTACAGGCCCATAAGTCTACTTTCACATATTTATAAACTATTTACAAAAATAATTACGAAACGACTAGAAAATAAATTGGAATTTTATCAGCCCATAGAACAGGCGGGTTTTAGAAAAGGCTATGGAACAAACGATCACCTACTGGTAATAAAAAATCTTATAGAAAAATGCACTGAATATAATAAACCACTAGCTTTAATATTTGTCGACTATGAAAAGGCATTCGACACCGTAAATCAACAAAAAATGTTGGAAGCCTTGACAGAATGCCGAATTGACTATCGGTATATAAATATAATTAAACATATATACCAAAACGCAACAGCCAGTGTTAGAGTGGGTGATCGTCAAACCCAGAAATTCCCGATACAACGTGGAGTACGCCAGGGGGACACCATATCGCCGAAACTGTTCACTACGCTTTTGGAATATATATGTAAAAGGGCAAAACTGACCGACAAGGGCATAAACATAAACGGAGAAACGCTTAGCCATCTAAGGTTTGCAGATGATATTGTACTAATAGCTGATAGGATAGATGAGGCCAAAGAACTTTTAAATCAGCTCTACCTTTCCTCGCTAGAAGGGGGATTGAAAATAAATATATCTAAAACCCAGATGATGACAAATTTTGTAGTCAGTGAAGATATATGCGTAGGAACAAGGTAATGGCCTCCATAGACCAGGTAATGGCCTATAAATACCTAGGTCATAAGATTCGCATAGGAAAAGATAACCAAACCGTTGAGCTTCTCCGTCGTATAAGACTGACTTGGGCAGCCTTCGGCAAGCTGAACCATATTTTCAAATCGTCTGATATACCAATATGCTTTAAAAGAAAAACGTTTAATCAGTGTGTTTTGCCAGTGTTAACTTACGGTGCCGAAATGTTGACCATGACAAGGAGAACAGTTCAAAAGATCCGTGTGTGTCAAAGGGCGATGGAGCGTGCTATGTTGGGCGTTTCACTACGAGACAAGATCCCAAATCGCCAGCTACGACAAAGAACAGGAGTGGCTGATGCAGTAGCGAGAGTAGCAACACTAAAATGGAACTGGGCAGGTCACGTGGCTCGAATGACAGACAATAGATGGACAAAGCGGATACTGGAATGGAGACCAAGAGATGATGCCTACCGAAGTAGAGGTCGTCCACCAACACGTTGGACTGACGATCTAAAACGTTGTCATAGGAATTGGATGCAAGAGGCACAAGATCGAAATAGATGGAAAATTATGAGGGAGATCTATGTCCAGCAGTGGATAAGCGGAGATTGAATGATGATGCAACATATCTAAGACATAAATTCCGACACACTATAAAAACATGACTCGATGAGATAAGTCTTCAATTTATTCTTAAATGCCCTATCATCATCTGCTTCACTTTTTAATTTGGATGGGAGCTGATTAAAAAACCTTACGCCACTATAATCAGGGTTTTTTTTCAAACATAGAAGTGTAATGCTTAGGAGTCCTAAAGAAATCTTTTTTTCTGGTACGATAATTGTGTACATCTGAATTTGATTTCAATCTATTAATATTAGCTTTTGTATACAGAATACTTCTGTATATAAAAATTGAGGGAACAGTGAGTATTTGATATTTTCTAAAATGCTGTCTAGACGTATGTCTATATGGTAAATTAAAAATCAAGCGAATTATGCGCTTTTGGGCTATAAAAACTTTCGAGACATTTGTTGCACTGCCCCATAGAACAATATTATATGGCAAATGTGAATAGATGATAGCGTAATAAACATTAAGTATCTGTTCCGTTGTAAATAAGTATTTGAGTTGCAAAAGAGCATAGTATCCAGAATTAATTTTCGAACATAAATGATTAATCTGTACCTCCCAGCTCATATTACTGTACTCTGAGATAGCGTCCTAAAAACTTTGTAGTGTCAGATAAAGTGATAAAATCATTGTCGACTTTGACAGAGAAATTTTCCTTTATTGGAGTTTTTATATAAAATTGCATACATACTGTTTTACTCGAATTTACTATTAAGGAGTTTGTTTCGCACCAAGACGTAAACTCATGGGCTAAGGTATTGAGTTTTAACCTCAATTCCTCAGCATTTTCTGCAGATGCCACCAAAGTCGTGTCATCAGCATACAAAAAAATATTTTCCGTACTTATATATTTAGGCATATCATTGATTTAACAAAGAAATAACAAAGGACCCAGTATTGATCCTTGTGGAACGCCAAGATCAACGTCATACAAATCTGATTGATAATGGCCGACATTGACATACATCTGTCGATATTCTAGATAGGATTGTAACCATTTTAAAAAATTACCTCGAAATCCAAGTCCGTTTAGTTTACAAACTGCTACATTTAAATTTATAGAGTCAACAGCTTTAGTTAAATCAAAAAGAGGGCTCTAACAAATTTCTTTTGATCGAATGAACTATAAATGAATTTAAAAAATGTTGTTGATGCACTCTCGGTTGATTTACCTGGAAGAAACCCATTTTGATATGAACTTATTATGTTATATTTACTAAGAAATGACAACATCCTTTTATGAATGCATTTTTCAATAACCTTACACAAGACAGTTTTGGTAATTGGTAATTGGACGGTAATTGGTCTATAATTTTCTACATAGTTTTTGTTTCCTTTTTTAAATATTGGGGGAAACGATACCAATTTTCAAATCAGTGGGAAAAATACCCATCTCTACAGATTTATTTATTAAATCAGTTAACGGTTGAATAATGTACACGCTCATATGTTTAACTAGCTTTGTGGAAATGCAATCAATACCCACTGAATTTACATTTTTTAAGGATGAAATAGCTTCGGCAACATCGCTATAGTCAATAGGATAGAAGAAGAATGTTTGTTCAACATT
The DNA here is from genome assembly GCF_040954645.1 of Diabrotica undecimpunctata. Classification (NCBI taxonomy): domain Eukaryota; kingdom Metazoa; phylum Arthropoda; class Insecta; order Coleoptera; family Chrysomelidae; genus Diabrotica; species Diabrotica undecimpunctata. The sequence continues at coordinate 19,603 of NW_027312302.1, read as the reverse complement.
TAAGGTCGTATAGTTTTTAAATTGTGAATTTCCATATTTGGCATTTAATGCATTTTTTGAAAATGATGAAAAGAATACGCCGTAAGCATTTGCCATCTCTTTTTGATCGTTTATGAAACTTCCTAAGTGTTCGATTTTTTCTATGTTTTTAGACTGTCCTTTTTTTCCAGTTTTGATATTGTTTTAACTGTTTTCTAAATAAATTTTTGCTTTTGATGGTTATTTTTTTTGTGAAAAGTATTCTGGAAACAATGCTTTTTTGCTTCTTGAATTTTATCAGTATACTTCTTTTTTTCTCTTTAATAAATCAACGCAGATTATGGCTTACGCTGACGATCTGGATTTGATCGCACGTACTACACGAGGACTTAAAGAGATGACTTCCACCTTCTTGACAGCCGCACAAAATATGGGCCTTAAAATAAACGAGGAAAAAACCAAAATGTTAGCATCTATTCCAAATAACAGAGATAGAGCTAGAAACGCCGAAGAAAACTTCAGTATAGACCAATATAATTTTGAGGTAGTAAATAAGTTTACATATTTGGGTTCTCTCATAACAAACGATAATGACACATCTGAAGAAGTAAAACGTAGGGTACTGCTAGCAAACAAATGTTATTTTGGACTAAGCAAGCAGCTAAAAAACAGAAATTTAAGCCAGAAAAACCAAACTAATAATATATAGAACACTCATCCTACCAGTGCTGACATATGGGTCAGAAACATGGACCATCTCCAAAACAGACGCAAATCTTCTGCTCGTCTTCGAAAGGAAGATACTAAGAAGAATAATGGGCGCATTCTGTGAGAATGGTATTTGGAGAAGGCGATATAATTTCAAATTGTACGAGAAGTATAAAAAAATAGTAAATGGTAGAGATGTAATATCCTTCATAAAAATAGGTAGGCTTAGATGGGCTGGACATGTGTCAAGAGCAAATGAAAATTACCCACCCAGACGAACTCTATTATCGGTCCCAGTGGGAAATAGGAGTAGAGGCAGACCACGACTGAGATGGAGGGACGGTGTGGACGAGGACGCAAGGAAAATCGGCGCGGCAAATTGGTAACGGTTGGCGATGAACAGAAACGACTGGCGAAATAGACTGGGGAAGGTCAAGGCTCAACTAGAGCTGTAGCACCACTGATGATGATGACTTCTTTTTTTCTCCTTTATATTTTAATTTTACATCAGGGTCTGTCAAATTTTTTGTCAACCAGAAAAGGTTTTTTAAATCAACTCCCATCTTTCCCATCAACTCCCAAGATTTCGTTAGAAATCCAGTTGTTAGTATTATTTTGACTTAATTTTTTTACAACCATAGGACAACATATATCAATATGATACAATATAATATTTACAAAAACAGTATAAGCAGAGTCCATATTGTCGAGATTTTCATAAACAACCTTAAAATCCTCATGATTCAACCTTGTTTGCAATGATGATATACTTGGTTCAGACAAATTTCTAAATGTTATAGTATTCGTTATGTCATTTGTATGGTGATTTGCTATTGAATTTATATTTGGTATTATAAGTTCCAATCCACTATGATCTCCAAGATGAAAATCTCTAACTGTTTCCTCATATGGTAGGGAATAATTTGTAAGAAAATAGTCAATTTTAGATTTTGTTGTTCTGCCGTTTTTATTTGTGAAAATTCTAGTAGGTTCTAAGTTTTGGCATGTTAAATTAAAACTTTCATATCGTCGCCCGAGTGCATTTGCGGTCTTCCTCGTGGTCTTTTGGCTTTATATGGCCAATTCCCGATTTCTTTATTCCACTGGTCATCCTTAAAACGTTTGTTATGTCCAGCCCATTTCCATTTCAGTTTGGCTACCTGTTCGACAGCATCTTTTACTTTTATTATATTACGAATGTCTTCATTGGTTTTATGGTCTTTGAGTGAGATACCCAGCATCTGTCGTTTCATAGCTCTCTGAGTTTTTTTGATCTCCATATTTATTTTAGTAAAGGTCCAGGTTTGAGCTCCATATGTAAGTACAGGTAGGATACAGGAATTAAACACTTTGGTTCGCAGTCTTTGAGGTATATTTTATTTTTAAGTACGTATGAGAGTCTTCCGAATGCTGTTCATCCCATTTTTGTAAGTCTGCTTATTTCGGTAGTCTGGGAAACTAAACATTTAATTTTATAATGAAAAAAGGGGTAGCTGTGAAATTGGCATCTGTTTCCATCTGCCTCATTGTTAATAAAATGTACTCAATTCAAAAAAAATCGCAATATTGTTGTATTCAGGTAATGGTGCCAGCACTGTCAGATCTTTATTTAACGTAAGATATTATAATACACTCCAATTTAATTCCAGGTTATGCAACAATTCAAAGAATTTTAATAAAATTTTACTGTGATCCTTCCTAAAAATAATTTATGATAATTTCTAAACATAAAACTATATCAAATGTTCAAATAATAAGCCATTTTGTACTAAACAGTATTCCACTCGATTGTAAAATTCTCGTCTAACATTAGTCAGAACGCTCAACGTTATTTTTGCGGACTCTTGAATAATTTACATTTTTAGTGCTTTAATATCTGTAAATTTTTGGTCAGAAAACTTTTTTTTATTTTAAATGCCCCCAGATAAAATATTCGTTTGGAGCTAGATCTCCTGATCTCGGGGACCACTTAATATTATAGTCAGGTCCAATGAAACAATTATTAAAGCTGTTTTTAAGGAATTACTTAACCTCCCAGTTATTAATTACTATTTAAATGGAAATAATACACAATTAAAGGTTAAATTACGTTTATTGACGTTTCAATTTCCACTTCGGAAATCGTTCTCAAAATACAAACATTAGTAAATTAAACAAATTTTTGTTTTTCTGTTATTTAGTGAAAAATTCTTCTAATAATTTAATATTATCTGACTCATTTATATGGACAATTCAGACATACATTATACATTTTAAATTAGACGACTTTAAAATGATATTGCCAATATTGTTGAGTTGCGCTCCTGGGACGACTTTACTTATATAGAAATATAGAAAGATAGTTCATTCGATTACATGAAATCAACTTTAACTTGAGAATATCCATCAGAAAAGGTCATAGCATGTAATTCGTCTTCAAAAAGACAAATACATGCCATGATGACAGTAAAATTCTCCTGTTAGTGATTGCATAGTAAATTATGAGGGAAAAATGAGGAAAAAACCTCATAATACTATCCCGACATGGTAAGTATTTGGTCGGGCATTTAGTTTACCTTCAATAAACACCAGATTTTGATTTTATATGTTTGTTATTTAAAAAACATAAATGATGTATGCTCTATATGTTACTGACTTACTAATAATGGTATTTTCCTTTTAACAACTTCCTCTTTCAATATGGGTAACCAGACCCTACTACATTCTGCCGAGGAATTTGCGACACAATTGGTAGCATTTAGCATAATTAGAGGCGCTTCTTTGATTTTTCTCTTTTACCATCCGTTTATTTTAGGACTATATTTGAATCATTCCATTGAATCCTATGTTAATTATCCTATGCGTGTTTACATATTTGAGATCTATCAAATTCTCTATTTTTGATATAAGATTGATGTTCACTTATTCTAACATTTAATGGCCTTGATGTTTCACCTAAATAAAACTGATCGCATTCACAAGGTATTTTATAAATGCAATTCTTTGTTATTTCTTGTTCATTGTTAGGTTTGGTTTTGGACAAAATAGATCTCAACGTGTTTCACATGGACATCCATCCATTTAAAACCAAATTTATTTTTCATCTAGAGCTATTTCTGCAAGTCTGGGTAAAATCTCTATTTATTGCAAGTCTCAAAACTTTTTTGAATTTAAATTTTCCTCATAGAAAAATGGTCCAATATTATTGTGTTTAAATATTTCTAACCAGACATTTATTTTTCGACGATATTGGGTATGGTTTTGAATAATATCCTCAGGTTTTCTTGTCGACCAAATCCTATAATTTTAAACATTTGGTTCATTATTTAATGTAAATGTACATTCATCACTAAACAAAATATTTTTTAAAAATTGTGTGTCTGCATTAGCCCTCTCTAAAATGTCATAACAAAATTCCGCTCGCCGCTCAGCATCTCCTGCTCTTAGTTCTTGATGACATTGAAATTTATATGAACGGAATTTATTTCTTTTCAAAATTTTTAAGGCCGTGGACTTATGAATATTAAACTGGTTTGCAATGGTCCTAGAACTTATTCTAGGATTTTTTATAACTGCTGTTAATACATTTATTTCATTTTGATTTTCTAAATTTCTTGTTACCTCAGTAATATTGTTTGTACAGGTATAATAAGAAATCACAGTCCCAGTATTTTCAAAATTTTGTAAAATCCTTTAAATTATTGAATGACTTGGAATTGGTCTATTGACTAATTCTATCTTACGCTAAATAAAGAACTTACAACTCGCGCACTACTGTCTGAATAAAACATTTTTAATATTGCTACTTTCTCCTCAACTAAATACATTTTTTAATTAACTATACTGTTTTTAAAACAATAAATCACAAAATAACAACTCTGGCAATTCAAATATTGTCAAATATCAAAAACATCAATATACCAAACGCAACATGTCATACACATTATTGCACCGCGTGTGGTCTAACTTTAAGGGGTGGCCTGAAAAATGTATTATATTCTTGCAAAATTTTGGAATACGTTTAATTTGTAGAACAATTTTAACATTTGTTTTTGATACATATTTCACTCATCTACAAATAGTTTCCGATGACTTTTGATGTAAAATAATTAGAGAAGCAGGAATTCAATAATTTAGAATTTCCCATTGAGTTTCCTATGGCTCATTTGACGATTTACCACCCTGTATATATAAACACTGTTTTTTTTTTAGTATATTGAAACAAAACTTTTACATTTTTGCCACTTGTGATGTTAGTAACTCAATATAATGGCTTCCTTAGTTTTAGAGTATACACACAGCTTTTTATTTATTCAATTTATTACCATTTCATAAATAATAAATGATCCCCGAGAACAACAATCCACACAGACCTGGAAAGTAAAAGACGGCAGATTTATGCAGTATCGGCACTCAAGAGTGTCTACATTGTTCCTTAAAATATTCCGTATTGGATCTAATACCTACTTGAGTGCACATTGTTAATTCATAAGGTCATCTAGTGCATGCTTTCAGTATAAATAGTTAAACGAAAAAAAAAAGCGAATTTATGGTTATGGCGCAGACCTCGCGTGTTGGAAAGATACGCAGAAGTTTACAACGTTCTTAACGGATTTTATGAATCGATTTCTATTATTTATCCAAAATAAAAAGAAATTATTTATTTAATGCTATTTTAGGTTGTTTTTTTATATATAAGTCCACCAGATGCAAAACATTGTATTTACCGTATAAGTCAACCTGAGTTATTTGCAAAAAACTGGTAAATTTTGCAAAAAATCTTAGATTTGAACATTTTGGCACTTTTTTGTGATAAATAAATGCCTTATTAGGTAAAATTTAATAATTTTTTTAAAAAGTTATTGTGTTTGCTAGGAAAGAAACAAAACTTTGAAAATACCGAGTTTTGCAAGTGAACTATGAAAATACAGATTTATGCAACTAACATTTGAAGGGTACAGGGCAAAAAGGAGGAATGTCACTTTTGTTTAATTTTTCAGGAAAGCGTTTTTAACCCTGCAGTAGACGCGACCGGACTGTAAGTACGGCCCATATGTTATGCACCCATAACTTTTATTTATTAGACAGCACTCAGTCTAGCTTTTAAAGGTATCTGTTAGAATTGTTTCAGTGTGCATTAGTCTTGAAGGACACAGTTCAGCGTTCAGTCGTAAGAGATATATTGGAGTGTGAGTCCGACGCGTCTGCTAACGTTATATTTATTTGTATACGAAGAATTTCAAAAATCAGTTAAAATAATTAAATGTTTTATAATACTTGCTCTAAAACTAATATTATTTTTTTGTACAGATGATGTGTGATTATGAAAGAGAACAGAACAGGCTGTGTGATTATGAAAGCGAACAGAACCGGCTCCAAAAGCTCATGGAAGAAGTTGAAAGTGACGCAGAGTCAGAAAATGAGGTCGAGGAATCTGAAAGTGAGGATGATTTCATTGAGGAACGATCTGAAGATTCAGACACCGAACAGGACTTAGGTGAAACGGAGTACAAAGAGACATATGAAATTATTGACGACAATGAATTTTTTTTTTGTCGGTAAAGATAAAGTTACAAAGTAGAAAAAACATTATTGGTCTAAAAACAAGAAAGTAAAAAGCTTAGAAGCGTAGAAGCGTAGAAGCGAAAATTTAATAAAAGTTTTACCGGGAGTACCTCGTAATCTTCAACATTTAAAATCTTCTGTTGATATATGGAATACATTTTTTACAAATGAAATTCTCAATACTATAGTTCTGCATACAAATCAGAAGATAGAAGCAGTGTCTACTAACTTTGTTTGTGAGAGGGACCACAAACCAACCAATACTGCAGCAATTAAAACATTACTTGGCCTGCTTTACCTTGCAGGTACCCGTAAAGCAAATCGTCTCAACACTGAAGATCTCTGGAGGACCGACGGCACAGGAATCGAAGCATTTCGTCTAACTATGAGTATAAGCAGATTAAGATTTCTAATGCATTACCTTCGATTTGATGATTTAAATACTCGTGATCAGCGCAAACAACTAAACAATTTAGCGCCTATCAGAGACATTTTTGACCAGTGCATTCATAGCTGCAAAACAAATTATGTTCATTCTAAGTATGTCACGGTGGACAAGAAATTAGAAGGATTTAGAGGTGGATGTACATTTCGACAGTACATACCGTCCTAAACCAAATAAGTATGGTATCAAAATGTTTGCACTATGTGATGGCAAAATGTTCTTCACAAGTAATATGGAAGTTTACGTAGGCACTCAACCCGATGGTCCATACAAAACAGATAATACTGCCAAATCTATTGTAGAACGTTTCTGTGAACGGACATATATATCCAACCGGAATGTAACAACTGACAACTGGTTTACCAGTTTACCTCTTGCTATGAGTCTCAAGTCACATAAGCTTACTTTTTTAGGGACGATACGCAAAAATAAATCGGAATTACCCCAAGAGTTCATACAAGATAAGAGACCAGTTGGATCTAGTATTGCGTTCAGACCAGATTGTACGTTGGTATCTTTTATACCGAAAAAAAAAAAAAATAAGAATGTTTTGCTCATTTCTTTTTTACACGATGATGGTGGTATAAATTCAGTTAGCAATAAGCCAGAAATTATAGAGTGGTATAATTCAACAAAGTGCGGAGTGGACGTTGTGGACCAGTATTGTGCTCAATATAATGTTGTCAGAAATACAAGAAGATGGCCACTGGTGATATTTTATAGTATGCTGAATGTTGTAGGGATAAATATCCTTATAATATATTCTGCAAATAATCAAAATTTAAAAATTAAACGTTGAAATTTCCTTTTACAACTTTTCCAGTCATATGACCAACAGAAAGTACGTGTGACTTTGGCAAATCTTCCGAAAACTCTAAAAGTGAGACTACAAGAACTTTGCGGTAGAGAAGAAGAAGCTGTTCCGGTACAACCGATAGCTAACAAAAGGAAACGTTGCAGTATTTGTGATTCTAAGAAAAATAAACAAACAAAATGTTTTTGTATTTCCTGCAAAAAGTATCTGTGCTTAGAACATGCCAGTATTATTAGTAATAACTGTTCCCAAGAAAAGTAGGTTATACGAAATGTTTTTACCTATAGGTGTTTTCATTAATTTTTGTATTATTTTGTATATCACATGTATAAGTTTAAGATTTTTTTTATAACTTTAGTAATATAAAACGGTTTTACAACTAGCGGAAGTAGTTTGTTGTTATCTCTCAGTCCGGGCGCTTCTACTAAAGTTATCAAATTAGACGCATCTACTGCAGGGTTAAAGTTATAAGACTAATATTATTATATTTTGTTATATATGGTAATTTTAATAAAAAAATCATACGTTTGGTATGTTTCCAAGACTGATTGCCTGAAGAGATATTTTAGGTCCTGATGGCGCTGTATCCTTTCGACTGGATGATCAGGGCAATTAGCTTTTTTCGCCGCTTGGTCCGCTTTCTCGTTACCAATAACACCTACGTGCGAAGGAACCCAGATTATGGAGACTGAGGTGCCCGAAGTTAACAGCTGATGACAGTGAGCGTGTACCTTATTGACTATTGGGTGTTGTGATCTTAGGGTTTTTAGTGAATGTATCGATGACAGAGAGTCGGTGCATATGGCTATACGTTTGCTGCTTGTTGGTGTGACTTCTAGCGCCTTGTTTATTCCATATAATTCCGCTGTATGTATACTGCAGATAGTAGGGAGGCGAAATGACGCTATTGTTTCATTTGTTGTAGTAACAGCACAGCTTGTACCATGTTCATCTTTACTGGCGTCTGTGTATAAGATTGTATCAAACTTTTCCATGTCAATCATTTTGTTGAACTCTTGTCTAAACATACTAATGGGGGTTTCCTTTTTGTCGTATCTACATAGACTAATGTTAAAACTAGGCTGCTTTCTGGTCCAAGGCGGGGTATGAGGGATACAGATCAGGGTCATATGTGAAAAATCTGTGTTGTTAATTAACTGGTGTAATTTGCGGTCAAATGGGTATACAGACCTAAGTTTTTCTGTTGGCTTTATTACTGTGTGTCTGGCAACAAGCTTGGCAGCTGGATTTGAGGGGTTGGCAGAGACCTTTGCAAAGTAATTCAGAAGTAGTCTTTGTCTCCTATAGGTCAGTGGAGGTTCATAGGCTTCAACATGAATGCTTTCAGATGGGCTAGATCTAAAAGCACCAAGACAAATACGAAGAGATGTGTTCTGAACGACGTTAAGAGAATTTAAGAGAGACTTGCATGCAGACATATAGAGTATGCTACCGTAATCAAGTTTGGACCTAATTAGGGCTTGGTAAATTCTGAGTAATACTTCCTCTTCAGAGCCCCAGTGATAGTGAGCAAGAGATTTAATTATGTTTATTCTTTTTAAACAATTAGCTTTAGTGGTTTGTATATGATTTCTCCAAGACAGTCTTTTATCAAACTGCATACCTAAGATTTTATGGTTATCTACTACACGAAGCGGAGTTCCATGCAGTTGTAAATTAGGTTGAGGAGACCTGTATTTTTTACTAAACTGGATTACTACAGATTTAGGTGGTGAAAATTTGAATCCTGTACTTTCTGACCAATTGGTTATAGACTCCAGGGTGTTTTGGAGTAACGCGCATGTACTGGATGTGGTCCTACCTTGACAAAATAGAATGATATCATCAGCGTAAATAGCGTGTTGAACTGGTGCTTTTATCGTAGAGCATATGTCGTTAATACAGATTAAGAATAGTGTGGTGCTAAGTATACAACCTTGAGGTAGTCCATTCTCTACAGCTTGTGGTGCAGACATTTTACCATTTGCTGACACTTGGAAGGTTCTATCCGTTAAAAAATTATTAATAAATGTTGTTATATTACCTTCTAATTTGAGGTCACTAAGTTTTGCAAGAATTATTGATTTTGAAGTGGTATCGAAAGCACTCTCTATGTCTAGAACAACGACAATTACCTCATTCTTGTTTTGCATGGCGTATGTAATTTCAGACTGAAGTAAAACCAAATTATCCATAGTGCATCTATTTGATCTAAACCCTGACTGAAATGGATTTAGTAACTTATGTCGTTCTAAATACCAGTTTAGACGATTATTTATCATTTTTTCTAAGACTTTACATAATGAGCAAGTTAAAGAGATGGGTCGAAATGAACTGGGTAATGCTGAAAGGCAGTCATTCTTTTTAATTGGAATCATAATGGATTTTCTCCATAGCCTGGGAAACCGTTGATATGTCCATACAATATTGTACAGATCTAATAATTTTCTTAATGTATCTGAATGTAGTTTTTTAATAAATATTGAGGGGATATCATCTGGTCCGGCAGCAGAATTTTTTAGAGAACTAACAACATCATAGAGTTCGTTTAGAGTAAACGGTAGGTTAAGTGGATTAGGGTTCGATGAGGAGGACTGAGGAGGGAGCTGTTCGTCTCGTGTCAATAAATGGTTAATTCTGTTTTTGGATTTGTCTAAAAAATATTGTGCCAAGGTATCAGAGATTTTCTGGTCGTCTGTAATAATATTATTTTCATGGATAAGAGCGGGTATTTTATACGTTGTGTTGCGTCCATTAATTTGTTTTATTTTGTTCCATACTTGCGTTGGAGATGTGTCAGCGGTTATAGTACTGGAGAATTTAATCCAAGATTCTCGTTTACTTTCTTTTATTACTCGTTTAGAGTTGGCCTTTAGTCTCTTGAAATTAATTAAGTCCTTTTCTGATCGTGTTCTGCGATATTTGTTTAAGGCCTTTTTGCTAGCTTTAACTGCTAGCTTGCAAGATAGGTTCCACCATGGTACAGATTTTTGGGATGGATTAATGGAGCACTTTCCTATGTGTTCCTCTGCTGCTTGCAGTATACATCTATTAAATTCCTCAACATTAGTATCAGCATTGTTTTGATAAACAATTTCGTTAACTCGATCCTTAACAGATATGCTGAAAAGCTCCCAATTAGCTTTTGAGATGTTCCATTTGCTCTTAACATAAGACGGTTTAGCTTCATTATTAGTGATGAAAATTGGGAAGTGGTTGCTATCATAGAGACTATCAAGCGTGTACCAGGTAAGAAGAGGAGTGCTACTTCCTGTGTTTAAAAGACTAACATCATGATTAATGATAATATCCTCAATAATCTTACCTCTACCAAACGTATTTCTGGATCCCCATATAACACTATGAGCATTAAAATCTCCAACAAGAATAAATGGAGCTGGAAGTTGGTTAATGAGATTTAAAAGTTCAGCACTGACAAGATTATAGTTAGGAGGAATGTAAACATTGCAAATGACAATTTTGTTAGGGCACCATGCAGTTACTGCTACAGCTTCCAGCGTTGTATTTAACAAAAATTCTCGGTGAAAGATATCATTTGAGATAAAAATGGAGGATCCACCGCTGGCCCTTAAATGCGTTGTCCTAATAAAATTATAGCTAGAATAGCTTCTAAGATACGGATTGCGTGTTGTGTTAAAGTTGGTCTCTTGTAAGCAGAGAAAATCAGGGACGTGATCTGAGATTAACTGTTGTAATCGTTCAAGACGGGGGAAAAACCCGTCACAATTCCACTGAATTAATGTGAATAAAATTACAGGTTATTGTAAAGACTTTTGAGACTGTTGAGATGCGTCTGAGTTGCTGTCATCATCGCTTACGTCATAGGATATATCAATACTAGATACACTTTCGGCGTCATCAGGTTCCAGTTGGAGTTTAATTTTTTTATTTATGCGTGTTATACGATATTTAATTGCCCGTTCTTGGAGAGATGAGTACAGAAATTGTAAATTTAAGATCAAAGATTTAATATCGGTCGTGAATTTCAATGCTTCGGTGTAAGGATCGTTATTTCCAAAGGTGTTTTCAAGGAAAGCTATCAAATTATCTTGAGGAAGTATGAATGCTTCTGGTGATTTATTGTAGGCTTTTTTTATATCCTCTTTAGTTTGTTCAGTTAGTCCGGTTTCTATTGGTGGGTTTGTCCTTCGTTTCTTTCTTTTTTGCTTAATGGTTTTATCCTGCTGTATATGACTGGCAGGTGAAAAGGGTGGAGGCATGCTAACAGTGTCATCTAGGGAACTGTTATCATTCGTGACCGTCGATACTTCTGAGCGACCTCGTTTAAGGGCTGGATTTAATGCGGTAGTTGTGTACTCTGAGATAGCGCGTGTAATAGGGGTCGCGCTGGAGGTGTCTGTCGACTGTGTGTTATCTAGTAAAGGGGTTGTGTTCGTGGATAATTCGGGATTTGAATTGGGAGTTTGGGTTACATTAACAGTTGGAGGATTAGGGCACTTAGAAGCAATGTGTCCTGGTTGTTTACAGATAAAACACTCCATTTTATCTGTAGATAAGAAGATTCTGTTGTCAATACCTTCAAAAGGTATTACAATTGAGGTTTGTAATTCAAAATTATCTGTATTGGAAAAAACATATACTTGGCGTCTAAAGCTAAGGATGTGAGAGTACTCATCACCTGGGATACCAGCTCTTAAAAAGGAAACCGGGGAGGCTAACTCAAGCCCAAGATTTTTGATGGCAGATTCTACTAAATCGTGCGGAACGGTTGAGGAAATATTTGATATGACAATAATTCTTTTTGTAGGGGAAACCAGTCTGCGAATATTTAGGGTAATGTTCCCTATCTGAATATTTGGATGGGATGTCAATAACTGTTAGACTAAATTGGAATTGGTAAGATAAATACATATCCTATTATGGGATATCCTAGAAGCAAAAGAAATTTGTTTGGGACCGATAATATCGCCTATAGCTCTAACATAGTCATGTAATTTAAGGTTTTGATCAGCATGTAATACTACCCGCTTGGTTGTGTTTTGGAAACGAAGGTTTAACTATGGATGTTACTATGGATGCATACGAATTTGTTTGTCTAGAAGTTGCATTATCTGTAGTTTGAGACATATTTGAAGCTGAACTGTTTTGCACGTTACTGCCCATGTAGTCAGAAGCAGAAACAATATTATGAAATATTATTATTTGTTTAGTTTAGAGTGTTGTTGATATTTAAACATTTTGCCGGCACCACAGGTAGCCGGCTATCACTTTTCGATGTTTATGCTAGTCCATTAATATTGATGTTTCTAATTAATGTAAAAAGCAAAAAACTGGATCTAATTATAGATCCGAATAAACTAAACAAATCTAATTTAAAATGTTCAAATACGTACGTTATAATTACTGTTATCACTCACTGGTAAACTCGTATTTCACTGCTATTAATAAACACAGCAGCAATCGTCGATGTTTACACGTCGAGGTACAATCAAAAACTCTTCATGTAATTTGGATAGCGGTAGAACACCACATTGTAAAAAATAGCTAAGAAATACACTTTCGCTGATTAACAAGGTGGAATGTCTCTTGTTTTAATGTATAGTGAATATAATTTAAGCAAAGCAACAAAAATAAAATGTATTTCATCTAATCCTGGTATTTCATCTAAACCAGCTGCGTTATTGTCTTTAGAGTTTTTGATAGCATATTTGATTTGATCTATCGTGATCTTCTGTCTCTCTAAAGGATTTAATTCTTGTATTTTCTGCATTTCACCTCTTTCATCTTGGAAAAGTTTTCTAACGTACTCCTCCCATCGTCTTAATTTCTTTGGTAGATCTATTAGTAGTACTCCTTTTTTGTGTTTTATGTGTCCTTGCTGTCTATTTCGACCAATTCCAGTCACTTCTCTTATTTTTTTGTGCATATTTCTTATATCATATTTTATTTCTAGTTCTTCTATCTCTTTACATTGTTTCATTAAATAAATTTCCTTAGCTGTTTTGATTTTTCCTTAATTATTCGTTGTATTTCTTCATACTTCTGTAGATCGTTTCCTTTATATTTCCTTCTTTCTTCCATCTGTAATAGTATTTCTTCTCCCATCCACTGTTTTTTAGCCTCTGACCTATGTTGTATTAAACTTTCTTGAGCTGGTTTCAGTAATGTGTTTTTTATATTATACCACTTTTTATTTACATCCATAATTTGTTTGTTGTCAGTAAGTGTTTTTTGCATATTAACATTCACATTTTTTAATTAGTTTTATATTTCTTCGTTATTTAGCATTCTTACATTAATTTTTGGTTGTTGTTTTCTGAGTTAAATTTTTTTTAATTTTATTTTCACGTCAGCAACTAACGGATTGTGGTCTGAGTTAACATCTTCTCCAAAATAATTGTTAACTGAGGTTATAGAGTTTTTATATCTGCTATTTACGAGTATAAAGTCTATGTGTGTTCTGACAATGTGATTTTCTGTATGTGAAGGAGACGTCCATGTATATAGTCTTCTCTTAGGAAGCTGAAACCAAATATTGTCAATTACCATATTCTTTTCTTGGCAGAATTCTATGAGCCTTTCTCCTCTCTCGTTTCTAGTTTCTAATCCGAACTGTCTAATTAAAAACTGCAAACAGTTTACTGAAAATAATAAGGCTAACTTCCAATTTTTCAAAAATTCAGATACTCTGAGATAGCGCGTAGTTTTTATTAGATGATCAAGATATCTACATACAGTTAGTATTTTTTATTAGCCCACATTATTATCAAGGAATGGGCGATGAACAAAGAGAAAAGAGAAAAGAGACAAAAGAAGCGTTGGTTGACCACCTACGTAACAAGCTAACGATTTAGGGAAACGAAATAAAAACTAAGGATAGAAACACGAGGAAGGGGGCCCATGTCATCAGTGGACTTTGGAGGCTGGATGATTATGATGATGATAATGACTCTTTGTACACACTCGGAATCTATTTTGGTTTTCATTTGTTTATGGTCCATTTTTCGTGTTTCCTTTACTTCGCGAAATTTGTACATATCATTTTTACCTATTGCCTTTATGATACCTTTTAAAATAAAGTAATAAAAAATAAAAATACTTTCTTTAATCTAAATGTGGCAAATTATGAACCTAAACAATACAAAGAGTAAATATCTATTTTCATAAAGTCTGGGGATGTGCTTAAAGACTATTGTTTCTCAATACCTCTTTCATATATTTCCATGGTCTACTGCACACCTTCATTTGCTACATAATAGTCCTATTTGCACCCTTCAACTGGTCTAAAATAATTTATATCAGGGTCGGACTTTTCAAATATCCTATTCATAAGTGTTTAAGTTATTGGTATATATTACATGAAATATGTCACGTTGTAATTAGTTAGTATTACTGTTTTTTATTTCTTTTAATTGCAACTTAGGATATCACATTTCGGGGCTGGTAAATTTTTAACACAATTATCAAATATAGCACTTCTTGAATTTTGATATTCTCTACAGTTAAGCTAATGCATTTTTAGTATAGTTGTAAGTGGTCAAGGACGTTTGAGATTCAAGTGATTTTCGTCAGACGGAACCGCATTTAAAAGTTATTTCTAAAAATCATTCATCGAAAGATATAGACTATGCGAAGAAAAAATCAGACGTATACTTTTTCCAATGTCAGTGTGCCAAGCGTCGGCTTTTGAGATTCTTTGATGCCAATGCCGACCATTGGCGTGGAAATTAAGAAAAGGGATCAGTTCATCAAACGCATATTTCAAGAAAAATCATATAATTTTTATTAATTTTTACATAATTATATTCAGGAAAATTCTCAATTTTTGGGCAGAAATTGTTTAAACAATTTTTTAAACAAATTTAAAATATCACCTTTTGTGCTCCAAAAAATATTTTTTAGGTTTTTGGGTGACTCTAAATAAGATCTATGTCATTTTTCTCAAAAGTTAATAGTTTTGGAGATATAGGCGATTTAAAATCCGAAAAATGCGATACCTAATATGCATTTTCGAGGCTTGAAAAATATGTAAATGAGTATTTTTGAGATTCAAGAGTATCTAAACTAAAGTCTCAACATTGATTTTGGTGAGAAATCGGGGCAATATTTTCCGTAGCAGAAAAAGGTGATCTTTTGAATTTGAATTGTTTCCGGCAAAAATGTCCGGCACCCTTCAACCTTCGATTTGTTTAAACTATTGAATAGGACTCTTCACAGGACAGAATCAGTTTTTTTTCAAATGGGAGCGGGCTCACAACATCGAATAAATAACAAATTAATTCTTTCAAATTAAAGCTTGTTAATTTTAGTGATTTATAAGAATATTGGACTTATTATTTAGTTTTTACATAAACCATAATATTTTTTTACAATTAATCTTGTAAATAATGGCTCATTCTGTCAGAAAATTTTAAAAGATTGTCTATCCAGCAATTAGGATAGTCAACTGAAATTTAATTTTTAAACACGGCCTACTGTTAATGCACAAACAGGGTGAATCTTCAATATTTTGCTTCGAGTTAGAGATATCGGAAAAAGTTATTTAGAAAAGATGTTCCAAATATTATTATAACCCCACATAACAAAGTTTTATGTCAAAATTCGCACTTTTACTTTTTTCATTAATTGAAGAGCTTATTTCCAAAGAGTCTTAAATCCAAAATTTTGATTTTTTTAATTTTCTTTTTTTAAACTTTATAGATTTCTTCAAGTCTAGAATAAAGTTATATACCAAAACAACTTCTTATTTACCATTTAAAAGTGCATATGAAAATTGTAAAATTGTATAATTTGTATGTTAAATTTGTATGAAAATCTGTAATTTCATGGATTTCATTATATGGATTTAAGACACCTTGGAAATAAGCTCTTCAATTGTAGTCAGGATTCTAAAACGGACAGTTGGCTGTCCCGAGATGCATCTTTAGACAGCCAATTGTAGATTTAGGATCGAGATTACAAATAATACTAAAAAACTAAAATTGTTTTATATTTATATATTAAAAATAAATAAAAAAATAAAACTTTTCCAAATAATTTTTTCCGATTTCTCTAATGCGAAGCAAAATATCGAAAATTTACCCTGTTTGTGGATTCGCAGTAAGCCGCGTTTAAAATTTAAATTTCAGATGACTATCTTAAAAAAATGTGCACTATCAACATGTATGACTGTGCAAAATTTCAAATCTGTATGTATTTTGATAGCTGATATATAGAGGTGTCTTCATCTTAAATGCGACACACTTTATAATAATGAATACTAGTGTTCAAGATGCATCGCGATAGCTGTAAAGAAATTAATTAGAAGGACTAAAAAGAATCGTCAGAGTCTTCTGAAGTCGAATCGTTCCCAGGTTGGATAACTATTGGTGCTATTGCCAGTAAAACAGGATATTCGTTTTCTATTTTTACAACATGAGCTTCGCAATTTTTCCACACATCGCTATTAATGCCACTAATTATTTCTCGAATATTCTCAATGGCCACTGCGCTTAATGTTGGTGACTGATTATATTTTCGCAATCGTTTTTTTACGGTACCCCAAACCATTTCAATTGGATTAAAAATGCAATAGTATGGGGGTAATCGCAAAAGAGTATGGCCGTGCTTGCTGCTGTCATCAGATGCCACCAATCACGCATCTCGATATGCATCGCCCTTCCTTCTGGAACAAATAATTAAATTTAATTGGTACTCTGAGATAGCGCGTATTTAATTGGTCGAGAAAGAAAAAGTTTCATATAAAAGTTAATTTATCTTTAAAACTATGGGACATTTTCGGATCTCGAGTCAGTTAGTGTAGAGTAGTGATTAGTAGTGTCTAACTCATGGTTTTACCCGTGTAGGGTAGCTCCCTAGAGCACTTTGCTTGAAGGGCTCTGTTTCTTTCTAAGACTCTGAAGCTGAGTTTTTTTCTTTCTTAGAAGAATGTGTTGTAATTTCAACCACCTAATAAAACCCATAATGGGCATTGTCTCTTCAAGATAATGCCACGATAAGAGCGTACCGGCCAACTACGCAATATAACTCCATATTGCGCAATAGTTGGACAAATTAATTAAACATGGAAACTTGCACCAAGTTGCAATCAGTTTTTCATACGTTTATTAATTACACCGGAGACGACATGGCGCCCAACCTTCAACGAACTCTACCACGACTCCGAGATGTCAGAGTTCTCGTGCTCCGCGATCGAAAATCGCAAAAAGTTCCAACACGCTGCCTGCATCAAAACCACTCAAGAAAACAGCGGGGAGAAGCATCGGATTTAGTATCATGTGTTGGGTTGTTCTCTGTTAGTTTACCAAACTAACATGCCGATATCCACCTTCTGCAGCCCTGAAACCGTCGATGTGTCATATCTCCGACGAGCCAGCGCTACTTGATGCTAAGTACCTGATGCAATGGATGTCTCCGCAGTAGCCAGTCACTGCCTGCCCTACCATTATGTGGTCCAGAGCACCACGGAGGCCCAGGCAAACTCGCCTACGACACACCGGCCGACATGCAGATGGGAAACGTACAGCTAGAGAGGACGAAGGCCGCCGTCGTAGAGGAGCACGTCGTCGAGGATGCGGACCAGCAAGATGCTGTCAACAACACCGATCACCGCCTGTGAGTGCTTTTTGTGCAGTGGTAAGTGCGCGCTACGGAGTGTAGTGTGTGTTAGAGGACTTGGAAGTAATTTGACAATATAAACATATTCATTTTGATATATTTCATGTTTATATTTGATATATTTTATGCATTTTTTTTTTCTTTTTTACATGTGATTTGCAAAAAAAATTGTTTTTCTTAAGTTTTTTAATAAAATCATCTTTTTTTATCAGCCTCAGAGTCTCCAAAGCAGGGGGGATGTCATCAGATGCCACCAATCACGCATCTCGATGTGCATCGCCCTTCCTTCTGGAACAAATAATTAAATCTAATTGGTCGAGAAATGAAAAAAGTTTCATATAAAAGTTAATTTATCTTTAAATATGGGACATTTTTCGGATTCTTCAAGTGAGTAGGTCAGTCTGTGTCAACACATGGTTTTACCCGTGTAGGGTAGCTCCCTAGAGCACTTTGCTCGAGAAGGGCTCTGTTTCTTTCTAAGACTCTGAAGCTGAGTTTTTTTTCTTCTTAGAAAGAATGTGTTTTATGTCCTACCGCCTAATAAAACCACAATGGCATTGTCTCTTCAAGATAATGCCACAATAAGAGCGTACCGGCCAACTACGCAATATAACACCATATTGCGCAATAGTTGGACAGATTTAATAAACATGGAAACTTGCACCAAGTTTGCAATAAGTTTTTCATACGTTTATTAATTACACCGGAGGACGACATGGCGCCCCAACCTTCAACGAACTCTACCACGACCTCCGAGATGTAAGAGTTCTCATGCTCCGCGATCGAAAATCGCAAAAAGTTCCAACACGATGCCTGCATCCAAAACCACTCAAGAAAACAGCGGGGGAGAAGCATCGGATTGTTAGTATACCAAACTAACATGCCGATATCCACCTTCTGCAAGCCCTGAAACCGTCGATGTGCACATCTCCGACGAGCCAGCTACTTGATGCTAAGTATTACTGTATCCAGAAATTTAGTGTCTCATTATAAAAGTTATTTTAATAACAGCTGTAAAACTGAATAATCCCTTGCAAATACTCTATTGTTGTATAAGTATCACAGCTACCAAAGCTGCCAGGACCGGCCATAATAGCCAAGCATAGCACGACTCTATATAGGTATATATAATCAGATCAATATTATCATTCAAGCATAATGTCAAAAAACTCTTTTTTATATAACATACAAATTTCCCATAATTATTGTTATTAATCATTATTTTAAGTCTCAACGAAGAAAATGTTTTGTGTGTGTTTTGTGTTTTTTGGCACTAGTTTTCACACTGGCCAGTCGAATTTCATAATGATTTTTTTAGACTATAACATATCACTAACTCAGGGGAGTACTGTGTAGTGTCTGTGTTAAGTAAATGTCTTATTACTTTAGTAAAGTCGACTTCATTGTCTTTACAACGAGACGCTAATTGTATCTGAACGTCTGAGGTCCCTTCGGTGAGTACCGATTTACTCGTTTTAAAAAGGTTCATATTTATTCCACTCTGAGATAGCGCG
>NW_027312301.1:0-32525 GCF_040954645.1 Diabrotica undecimpunctata | reverse complement strand
ACGCGCTATCTCAGAGTCTGGAACGACGACCAAGGACAAACAAAATTGAGGCTAAAAGTTGGCAGTGGACAGAAACTTCGAAAATCTGCTTTTTTAAAAAACTGGAATCATGTGGGTATTTTTCAAATTTGTTGGAAACGCCCGCAAATCTCTTAGATCAAATCTCTTAGGTGAGAGACGACATACAACAAAAACAGTGATTATTACATTGAGTATAATTCACTTTTTTAAACCAATTTGCCGGTGCACTCAAACTACACACGCAGACGTGTGCTCCCAATGACCAATCTTTTAAACCCTCATTTTAACTTCACAAAAAACTGCTACTATACTACACATTTTCCCATGAAAAAAGGCGAAAAACACACAACATTACGAATTTGAAGGAAAATTCGGACTCCAATAAAACTAAACACGCCTTTAACAGCAGCCGGCTTTATCGAGAATGGTGTCATTATCTTTCCCGCAAAACCTTCTCAGCGATGTAAGTGGATGTTTATTTCAGGCGAAATATCGAGCGGCTTTAACGATCAAATAATACCGAGGAAATATGCATCTGTGATATATAAACAAACTTTAAAACGTGTTTATTATCAAATTGTCGACGCAAAAAGGATTGCAAATATTCCTTCGGTGTTTTAATACATATACGAGGATATTTCAATATATACCAATGAATTTAAAATGCTACAGACTCTGTGAATAGAAGAGAAATGTCCAAAGTAATGAAAGAGCAAGGAATACTAAACAGTAAATTTAACAAAACTAACTCTTGAAAAAGTTGAATGTAGAGTACGAATTCAGGGGGAAATGTCTGAACGTTTTAAAACAAATAACGTTTTCTACTAATAATAATTCTACTAAAAAATAATACTACCGCCGCCGAGATAAACCGCAGAATTGCACGGCCAACAGATGCTATTATGGGCTCAATCTCCTCCTTTAAATCTACATATGGTTCAGAGACCTGGACTCTAACAAAAAGTAATGAAAATACGTTAGGATGTTCTGCAAGAAAAGTTACTAAGGCGAATCTATGGAGCAGTGAATGACAATGTGTGGAGAAGACGATACAATTTCGAACTTTATACCAGGAACCAGATATCGTAACACATATTAAGATAGGACGTCTTAGGTGGGTAAAGCATGTAATGCGAATGGAAATAAATGACCCAGCTAGAAAAACGTTCCGTGATAGACCCATTGGTCAAATAAGAAGAGAAAGATCCAGAACAAGGTTCCTTGATAACATCGATGAAGACATGAGAAATATGCGAATACGGGCTTGGCGGTGGAAGGCGATGGATAGAGACGACTGTAGAGAAATTCTTGAGGAAGCTAGGACCCACGACGGGTTGTAAAGTCAGAGTGATGATGAAATCTTAACGGCTGGGCCAGGAAAAAATAGAAAAATAAAAATAAATGCCCTAATAATATATACATTGCACAGATATTTACAAAATAGTTCAGTTTATTTTCTTCTTCTGGCAATGTTCCGCTTCTGCACCGCTTACTTTGTGGGACCGCATCCTCTTAGGGTAGATACCTGGTTTTCTGTGTTTCTGGACTCCTGGACGTTTTTTTTCTGTAGGTATGTTTTCTACAAAAATACCAGTGTTACTTCTTCTTCTTGTACGGCACTACAGCCCAAATTGAGCCTTGGCTTCCTTTATTTTTTGCCTCCACTCTTGCTTGTCTGTGGCTGATCTTCTCCATACACGGACTCCTAAAAGGGCTTGTGCGGCGCTGTTGACTGTGTCTTCCCAGCGCTTTCTTCTTGGCTTTCCAACCGGTCTTTTTCTCTGCATTCTAGTGTTCAGTGCTCTTTTTGGTAGTCTAATCCTCTCCCATTCTTATCACATGTCCGGCCCATTGCAATTTTTGTATTCTAATGAAGTCTGACAGTGGTGCTTCGTTATAAAGTTGATAAAGCTCGTTGTTGTATCGACTTCTGAAGATTCCGTTTTCCCTCACAGGTCCTAGTATTCTTCTTAGTACTCTCCTTTCGAATGTGTCGAGTTTGCTTTTGGATGTTTCGTTCGGTTGGTCAGTAGGTTTCCTCGTCCAGTTTGCATTTGCCTCACTGCATACTCCAGTGAAAGTTAGACGAAGTTGGGGCCAGCCCATCTCCCTGCTTTAGTCCCTGTGAAATTTTGAAAAAGTCTATCCGGTGGTTTTGTATTCGTACACATGCCTGAGTTTCATCCATTGTGGCTTTAATGAGTCTAATTAGCTTGTGTGGTATTGCCAATTCAGCCAATATATTGTAGAGTTTGTTCCTTTTGACTGAGTCGTTTGCCTGTTTGAAGTATACAATGTCATGTTCCCATGATTTACTCAATATCTGTTTGACTGTAAATATTTGATCCAGTATAGATCTTCCGCTTCGGATCCCCGTCTGATACTCTCCAATAATATTTTCTGCTAGTGGTTGGAGCCGCTGGTTTATAATATACGTGAGGACTTTATATGCTGTACATAGTAGAGAAATTCCACGGTAGTTTTTGCACTGGAGTTTGTCTCCTTTTTTATAGATCGGGTATTGCCTCTTCTTGCCATATGTCTTTGATGAGCGCGTGGATGTGATTTTCTAGGTGGTCGCCACCTACCTTATAAAATTCTGCTGCTATTTCGCCAACCCCTGGGGCATTATTGTTTTTCTGGGTCTTAATAGCTTCGAGAACTTCCTCTATGGTTGGAGCTTCTACTCCATTCTCTACTTCATTCTCTTCTACGTAGTTTGTACTCATTTCATCTTCCATTTCTACTTGTGTACCAAGTAGGATCTGAAAATAATGCTTCCAGGTTTCTGGGTCTTTCTGTTGGTCACTGATTATTTGCCCACTTTCATCTTTACATAGACTTGTTTGAGGTTTATACCAACTTTTTATCTTTTAGGTATTCTAAGCCCTCTAATTTCATTGTTTTTGAAATTTTCTTCCATTTTTTCTATTTGTCCATTTTCAAGGTTCTTTTTTTATTTCTACATATCTTGTCTGCTTTCCGTTTTACGACTTCAAATTATGTTCTTCTTTCCCGTGTTTTTCTTGTTATATACATTTTGTGTGTTTTCCTCTATTGCTTGTCTGCACATGTCATCGAATCATATTTCTCTTCTCGCCTTTTTCTTGTTTCCCAGGGTGGACGCTGCCGCTGTCAGTACAGCTGATTTGATATTATTCCATTTGCCCTCTATGGAGTGCAGTTTTAGCGTCCTTAACTCATTTGCAACTTATTCTTCGAATTTCTCTTTACATTCCTGAATCTTCAGTTTTTCCAGGTCCACTTTGTTTGTTCTTTTTTGTCTTTCGTTTCTTTCTTTGTTAACTCTGCACTAAATTTGGTTTGGAGTAAAATATGGTCTGATCCACAGCATGCTCCTCGTCGTGTTCTCACATCTGAGATACTACTGGCTGCCCTTTTGTCTATCAGCACATGGTCGATTTGATTGGATGTGGTTCCATCTGGTGAATGTAATTTGTGTATGTCTTTATGTGGGAAGCATGTGGAACTTATAAACCATGTTTTTACTGGTGACAAAATTTATTAAAAACTCCCCATTCTCGCTTGTTTCATTGTGCAGTGATTGTGCACCCATTAGAACCTTGATGTCATTTTTGGGCGCATTGTCATATACTATCTCCAGCAGTTGCTAGAAACTTTCCTTTGTATGTTGTTCTTGTTCTTCTGTTGGGTAGTGAATGTTTATCATTGTTAGGTTGATGAAGTGGGTGAAAATTCCTAACATGCATATCCTTTCACTGACGGCCTGGAAGTCTATGACTCAAAATCATTATCCACCACAAATGCAACTCCACATTCTTTGCTTCCTTGTTCCTTCCCACTATATAGAATTGTGTGCGTTTTCGTATCCCTGAGACCTTTCCCCAGCCATCTTGTCTCCTGAAAAGCAGTAATCATGAGCTTATATCTTTTTAGTTCTTGTAGAAATGCGGTTTGAGCTCCTGGTTTATTTAGTATCCTCACATTCCAGTTTCCAAATATATAGTCTATGTTTCGTAGCTTGAGTCGTTTCCGAAAGTTCCGTCCTGTATTCCGAGGCAAATGTTTAGGTTTCGTAACATTGTGTTTTTTTCCGGGAGTGGGTTGTTAGCCCACTGCCCAACCTTCCTCCTTTGCCCGGGCTTAGGACCGGCAGTGGTGACTCCTGAGCTACTCGATCCACCCATTTGTCACCACAGGCGGAGTTACCAGTTTTACTAGTTATTCTAAATGGATAAATTCAAATCCATAGACCAGGTGAGGCTCGTCCGTGATTACTTCAAATGTCAATCTTATATTTAAAGTTCACTCACAAATCACCATTTTCAGTGTTTTGTTTTGTTTCAGCAACTCGACGATTGTGAGGAAATTCTTCCTTCGGATCCTCTCTGCACAGCATTGATGCAGCTCTTAGCGACTGTACTGCAGAACACGCCCAAGGAAACCCCTCAAGTTAGAGTTCACGATATAGTCAGGTAAGTGAGACATTTTGAATATACGTATATTGTAGGTAATTATATTGGAACATAAACATAAACAAATAAATTAAGAACAAAATCTATTTACACTTTTGAAAACAACGAAGGGAAAAATAACTTTTCAAAAAGTTACACAAATAGTATTTTGTTAAAAATAATTTCATTTTAGTAAAATTTTAATTTATTTTCTAATTAAACTTTGCATCACTAAACCTTGCACAATAATTTAACAGTCCGCCTGTAATTGTTTACAGTTTTCCGTTTTTTTCCTGTCCAATTTTTTAGTTTATTTGT
Organism: Diabrotica undecimpunctata; assembly: GCF_040954645.1. Taxonomy (NCBI): domain Eukaryota; kingdom Metazoa; phylum Arthropoda; class Insecta; order Coleoptera; family Chrysomelidae; genus Diabrotica; species Diabrotica undecimpunctata. Next base: position 27,750 of record NW_027312301.1, on the reverse strand, counting down.
TTAAAATAAAACTGAATCGTCACCGGATAAAACACCTTCCAGTAACGGTTTTGGTCAGTAGTTCCGAGCAAAACATAAAAATCGACACGAATCATTTCAATGTAGGATATTTCCACCGTATGCGACGGTTCCGTCCTTTTCTTTTCAAAGGACCAGAAAGTGAAAAGGGGATCCCCCCAAGTAATCTGCTAATGGACGGACGGCAGCGACGCCGAGCGTCGAGGAAAAGGACGCTCTTGCCGACGACGTTGCGATACGCGTTATGAATTCGATTAGCGGTCCAAGTCTACGGTAGAGGTGTATTTTAATGGATTCGATTCTGAATCATTTAAATGAAATAAAAGATATGATGCAAGACTATTTAGGTACATAGACTATCTGTCTGTTTCTTAATTTTTTTTGTCTTACTTTCAAGATCACTTCATGTTATCTATATATACCTTAACGATTATCGATCCGTCAGTGTACTTAGTTGTGTTCCAAAAATATTTGAATCTCTTGTTTGTGATTATGTGGGCGCAGAGTTAAAATTTGTCAAGTTAATGCTGTGTATAGATTTTATAAAGACATTTGATCACGTAAGCCATGTAATCTTAATTATAAAGTTGCAAGGTCTGGGAATTCAGAAAATTATTAGAGTGGTTATCTTCTGATCTTACAGAAAGAAAAAAATAGTGTGTTTTCAATATTTTCCATCCAAGGAAATTAAAGTACCAACTGGAGTACCACAAGGTTCACGTCTATGTCTTCTTTTTTTATTATATATGAATACATGTGATTATATTCATTGTCCCCTGTTTTGTCTTTGCGCGTTATGTTAGCCGATTATTTAAAATTATATACGAAAATAAAATATTTCTATGTTTAACCTAAATCTGCAAGCTGATTTAGATGATCTCAACAACTGGTATAAATATATGGGGCTTTTTAATCTTGTAAATGAACTCGTTATATATTTATACTTGGGCAAGATTTAATTAATAAACTGTGCTCGATATCTGCCTTTTCATTTGATCAAAGTTCATTTATTCGAACATTCAACCTTATATCAATATATTTATACGGCTCACAGGACCATGTTATCAAGTTAAGTAGATATAAAAACAATATCATAAAGATCGCATCTACATACATAATGATCTGACATCAAAAGAAAAAGAAATACAGAAAGAAATAGTAAAAATAGCGCAGGAAGAAAAAAGTAAAGGAAAACAGACAAAAATAGGCTACAAGAAGTTGTTCGTGAATGGAAAAGAATGTATTCTTAAGACCAAAAACATAGATAGTAGAGATCTACAAATTATATCGAATCTGTATCAAAATCATAAAGCAAGAATAAGAGTCGAAGGAGAACTGACAGAGGAAGTAAGTATACTTAGAGGAGTTCGACAAGGGTGCATACTTTCACCACTCTTATTCAACGTCTACAGTGAAGTGATATTTCAAGAAGCTTTATTGGATATTGTGGGTCAACGGTATTTGGTATATAATAATATATAAGGTATTTGGGTCAACGGAAATAGCATTAATAGTATTAGATATGCGGACGATACGGTCATATTTGTAAGTGACATGGAAGATCTACAGTACATAATACAACATGTATACAATGCATGTGAAAGGTACGGACTGCAAATGAATCTCAAGAAAACGAAATTAATGATATTCTCAAAAAAACCACAAAATGTAGATAACCTGATCATCAATAATACAACGATCGAAAGAGTAACAACATATAAATATTTAGGAACGTGGCTAACCGAAGATGGAAATCAAACAAAAGAAATCAGATCCAGAATAGAAATGGCAAGAAACACGTTCATAAAATTGAAGAACTTACTTTGCAACCGTAACCTTAATCTAGAGATCCGCACAAGAATGCTACGTTGTTACGTTTTTTTCTACTTTACTATACGGCATGGAAGCGTGGACAATAAAACAGGCTGAAATCAAAAAATTACTTGAGATGTGGTGCTACAGGAGAATCCACAGAATATCGTGGACTGAAAAAGAAACTAATATAGAGGTGTTACATAGAATGAAGAAAGAATGTGAAGTCATAAAAACTGTTAAAATTAGAAAGATTCAATATCTGGGTCATATAATGAGGGGCGAGGAGTACGTATTACTTAGATTAATTATGCAAGGGAAGATACAAGGGAAGAGAAACGCAAACCAGGACGACGCAAAAATATCCTGGCTAAGAAATTTAAGAGAGTGGTTCGGTTGCAGCTCATTAGAATTATTCAGAAGCGCGGCCAATAAAATTAAAATAGCGATGATGATTTCCAACCTCCGATAGGAGAAGGCACCTGAAGAAGAAGGAAAAGAATGGATATGGGATGAAGAAAAACAATAACTAAAAGAAAATACCAATGGAAAATTGCCAAAAAACTAGTAGAAGAAAAACAACCGGGAGATATGATTCCGAAATGGCAAGGCAAATAAATACGACCATGGAAAACGGGAAAATAAACACAAAAGAAAGGCAACAATCCAAGGACATAATACAAATTGGAACTTGGAATGTGAGAGATACTTATGAGCAGGGAGCTTTAAGAAAATTAGACCAAATTCTGCAAGAAACGAAACAACTGGGAAATGAAATAATAAAAATAATAATAAAAATAGGAAATGTGCACACTTTTTTAAGAGTGGGGGACCAAGAAATATTTTGGAGTGGGATTCATGGTGTCGGAGAAAGTAAACAAAGCAGTTGTAGATTTTCAACCAATATCAGACAGAATATGTACTTGAGAGTCAGAGGAAAATATAGGAAGATAAGTATCATTAATGTACATGCGCCCACTGAAGATAAAGATTTAGAAACCAAAACAGAGTTCTACGAAAAGCTAAGCACCGTATTAGGGACTATACAGAAATACGATATAAAGATAATCATTGGTGACATGAATGCAAACGTCAGAAAAAAGGAAATATATAGAAGAATAACAGGAGGATGAAATTTACATAAGGAATCGAATGAAAACGGGAAAAAGTTAATAGAATTTGCTACAAAGAACAAAATAAAGATAGCTAGCATAAGTTTTGATCACAAAGATATTCATAAGGTAATATGGACTTCTCTCGATGAAAAAATACAAAATCAGATAGATCACGTCCTAATTGAAAGTAAACAATGCAATAATCGATTGCAGGAGTTACAGAGGGACAGATACCAACAGTGACCATACAGTAATAATAATTCTAACTACCAATAATTCCAAAACCTGTTAGATAGATTAGAGATAGATTAAATTACCAATTAGAGCGCCTTTAAGAGAAGCAGGTTGTAAATAGACTAGAGGAAGAAATAAATAAAAAACAAGAGAATCCAGTCAAACAGGATATAGAAGAAGAGTGGCAGACCATACAGACAGCCATGTCGGAAGTAGCGGAAAAGTGGATAGGAAGAGAGCATATAAAAATACGTCAAGACTGGTTCGATGAAGAATGTAGGAATGCTTTGGCAAGAAGAAACAGGCTAAAACTACAAAAAGATAAAGAAAATACCCAAAATGAGATCGAAAACTATGTTGCAGGAAGAAGGGAAGTGAAAAGAATTTGCCGAAAAAAGAAAAGAGAACAACTAGAAAAGCAATTGAAAAACATTGAAGAAGCCTACATAAACAAAGAGGTAAAGAATTTCTACCAAGAAGTTAAGAAATCTAGAGAAATTACAAAGAATAATCCACAGTATTGCAGAAACAAAGAAGGCCTACTTCTAGGTGAAACAACAGAAAAATTAAATAGATGGGCGGAATATTGCGAAGATCTATTAAATATAGACCAAGAGGAACTTGAGGGAAATATGAATTGGCAAGCAGATGAAGAAGGGACGTGCGTGGAACCAACTTTGAATGAAGTCAAAGAAATACTAAGAGACCTAAAAAATAACAAAAGTGCAATAGGAAGTGGTACCCCAGTTCAGATTTTTAAGGAAGATGACGAAAAATTGAAGGAAAGAATATTCAGTTGATACTAATAATTTGGCAAAAGGACGAAATGTCGAATATTAGGAAAATATTAATAAAATATGACAATAAAGTGATTGGAGAATACCAGGGAGGTTTTAGGCCAGGAAGAACAACTACTGATCAAGTAAGTATGTTAAAATTATTACAAAATAATAGCTACGAACAAAACTTAGGATTACATATGCTATTTATCCTGCTCTATCCTGCTTTAGAGGTTTTAGAGCAGGATATGGGACGAATGATCATTTACAAGTACTTAAGAACTTAATAGAAAAGAGTGTTGAATATACAAGCCATTAGTCATGATATTTGTTGACTACGAAAAAGCTTTCGACACAATAAGTCATCAAAAGATGTTAAAAGCCTTAACAGAGTGCCGTATAGATCATCGCTATATAAACATGATAAAATACATCTATCAAAATGGGACAGCAAGTGTGAAACTGGCAGATAGAAAGACCAACGTATTTAAAATAAAACAAATTGTTTACAACATTATTAGAGCATATGTTTAAGAACGCAAATCTGAGTGAAAAAGGAATTAATGTCAATGGAGAAATGCTTAGTCATTTAAGGTTTGCTGACGATATTGTCCTTTTTGCTGACAGAATCGATGATGCAGTATCGCAACTGGAAAAACTATACCTAGCCTCCCCTACAAGTAGGATTAAAAATCAACCACACAAAAACACAAATCATGACAAATCTTGTGTTAAGCGAAAAGATTTCAGTAAATGGCATGCATATTGAAGAAACCACCTCATGTAAGTACTTAGGACATGAGATACGCATAGGAAGAGATAATCAAACGTGCGAACTAAGCCGCCGCATAGGACTCACTTGGGTGGCATTCGGCAAGCTAAGCTATGTTCTTAAATCAGAACTGCCTATGTGTCTTAAAAGAAAAGTCTTTAATCAGTGCGTGTTGCCAGTACTTACATATGGTGCAGAGACATTAACACTAACCAAGAAAGTAAGAAATTAAATTTGTGTTACCCAAAGAGCCATGGAACGATCGATGTTAGGCATTTCTCGTAGGGATCGGATCACGAACAAGGAAATAAGACGGAGAACAGGAGTGACAGATACCATAGAAAGAATTATGACCCTTAAGTGGAACTGGGCGGGGCACATAGCTAGAATGTCGGATAACAGATGGACACAGCGAATAATACAATGGAGACCGAGACAAGAAGCACATCGAAGTAGAGGTCGTCCACCAACAAAATGGTCTGATGACATAAAACGGATCGACAAAAATTTGATGCAAACAGCACAAAACAGAAATACATGGAAAAGACTGAGGGAGACCTATATCCAGCAGTGGATAGATCCGGGTTAAATGATGATGATGATGATGCTATTTATCGATTTTAAACAAGCATCTTCTTCTTCTTTAAATGTGCCATCTCCTCTAAGAAGGTTGGCAACCATCATGGCAGTTCGCACTTTCGATACCGCTGCTCTAGAGAGGTCAGCAGAAGTGCAGTTAAACCAAGCTCTCAAATTGTTTAACCAGGAGATGCGTCTTCTTCCGCGACTCTCCTTCTACCCTGTATTCTTCCTTGCATTATTAATTGCAACAAGTTATAACGCTCGCCCCTCATGACATATCCCAGATATTGCAGTTTTCTGACTTTAGTGGTATTTAAAACCCCTTTATCTTTTCCCATTCTTCTCAACACCTCGACATTCGTGACTCTATCCTATAAACAAGCATAAATATGACTCCCTAGATCGAATGATGCTATATGAGGCCATGAGAACATTAGAATGACGCTTAGGAATACGATAAACAGGGTAACAATGGAAGGAAGCTTTTCAAGACAGTTCACAGTAAATAGAGGCTTAAAACAAGGGGATCCACTATCAACGAATTTATTCAACCCAGATCAAATATGAGCGCAAATAGGACTATTTTCAATACCACGGAACAGTCCATAGCGTACGCTGATGATGTGGTGATACTAGCGAGAACAAAAAAACATTTAAAAAAAGTTTTCCAGAAATTTAAGGAAGAAGCGAAAAGATACCGATTAATAATAAACCAAACAAAAACGCTATATATGGAAATGAGAGGAGACATAACAAATAATAACAAATATATTAAAATGAAAGGAGCAGAGACTGTCTATAGTTTTGAAAAAGTGTCTTAGAATCCAAATTCTAAGAATTTGAATACTTAGGAGTAATCATAACGAACATGGGAAATGAAGAAAATGAGATAGACAAAAGATTGATGAAGGGAAGCAGAGCGATAGGGTCATTAAATACATTACTGAAAGCAAAAAATGTGACTTCTTCTTAAAGTGCCTATCCGTTCCGGACGTTGGCGATCATCACGGCTATCTTCACTTTGCTTATTGCAGCGCGGAACAGTTCAGTGGTAGTCGTGTTATACCACTTTCGCAAATTTTGAAGCCAGGAAATGCGTCTTCTTCCCGGTCCTCTATTACCATTTACTTTCCCTTGGAGAATCAGCTGGAGAAGGCCGTAACGTTCTTGATTTCTCATTACATGACCTAGATATTCCAACTTTTTAGTTTTGACGGTCATGAGAATTTCACATTCTTTCCCCATTCTACGCAGGACCTCCACATTAGTAACTCTGTCAACCCAGGATATACGTAAGATGCGCCTATAACACCACATTTCGAAAGCTTCGAGCCGATTCATAGACAAAAAATGTGACAAGAACAGCTAAACTACGAGTCTACGAGACAGTAATCAGACCTAAAGTGGTGTATGTCAGTGAAATGTGGATTATGAACCAGCAGGAAGAAATCAAATAAAGAAATAATAAGGATGTGTGGAAAACCAGCAATTACGGCAAAAATACGAGCCCAAAGAGCTAGATGGCTTGGTCACATTATACGAATGCCAGATAATCGAAATGTTAAAACAGTACTAAAGGAGGGGGAAATGGGGGAAAATAAGGACGTCCAAAGAAGAAATGATTGGAAGCAGTAAAGCAAGACTTGTCCGAAATAGGCGTGAGAAATTGGAGAGAGAACGCACCTTGAAATTGAGGGAAATTGTCTTCTTTTTTTCCTTTTTGTGGTCTTAATTAAATGGTTTTCTTGTTGACCTAGATTATGGTCTACAGGAAATATTCTAGTAAATTAATTTTTATAATGATTCTCAAATTTGATTCGTTCTAAATCTTCTAAAATCTGATCGTTCGCGTACGTCACATCTCTAGTGTTGCGAGGAGCGAAGGGGAAAAGCAGGCGGCCAGGTTGGTTCGGGACAAAAGGGGAGAACTTTGAATAATGTCGGGCAATTTGTTGATACTTTTGGGATGTTGTAAGTTGTCGAGGCGTAAATATTAATTTGAAGTGTAGAGCGTTGGTAAATCATTTATAATTCTTTGTTTAATCACTGAAAGTTTGATAAAAACTGTTGTTGTTAGAAGAACGGCAAAACTAAAAGCATCGTGTAAAATTTTGATGGATGTTTTATTCAGTCGATGTGACTTTTGGTTAAATATTGGGTAGGTGTTATACATTGGAAATGGTAATGTCGCCAGATTCTATGGACATCTAAAAAGAACATGCCAATTCCACTCCACAACGAAATCTATTCATCATCCTGGGAGATTTTAGATTCTAGATTTAGATCCAAAGTAGGAAACTATGATGAAAGAAACGAAAGGAGGAACCGTCTTCTAAATTTCTGTATGCAATACAATCTATCAATATCAGTACATACTCTCTTTAAACACCTACATCAGTCATCAGTTGTAAAACGTACACTTGTGCACTGTGGAAGTGCTCACCAACTTCTGATACTGAACATTAGGTTTCGAAGATTTAAGATTTGTGAAGAGACTTGGAAGATACATGTTTGCTAGATCAATTAGATAGCGATCCTGAGGAATTTGAAACCAAAAGATTTATTTCAAAAATCCCTCTACGGATAAAGGGGTTGGCACCCGATGACATTCTCGGAAATTTAGGTAGGTAAGTAATGGATTTAGATGTTACCTTTATGTTACCTTTCTTTTATTTGATCTTACCGTTTTTTGTTGAAAGTAGTAATTGAAGATAGGAACTAGTATTTGCATCAACATTTCCCATTGTTTATTAACATTTTCAGGTGCATTAAATACTTGTTCCCACCACTGTTCTTGAAGCATGGATCTAAAGTGTTCCCGATTTTGTTGATTAATAACCCTTGTTTTGATAATATTCACATTATGGTTGTCAGAGACCTGAGAGGTCAACTTTTGTACTGAGTGATCAGATATATGAGTGACTAATATTTAGCTTCAAAAAACTCACAGTTTGTTAAAATATTTTCAATACATGATCTAGCTATAGGTTCCGAATATGTGTGTGTAATCTAAAATTTAAGGAAATATATTAAAAGTGTTTAGTATGGAAAGAAAATTTGTTTTATTGTTGTTTTTAATGCTCAAATTTACACTTTACTAAAACTACAATATATTGTTTACTTCATTATATAAAATAATTGTTTATTTCTTTATCTTTATATACGTGGTGTTCATTTCATAGGGATTTCGAAATAAAAATGCTCCCAACTTGTTAAATACTCTGTATAGTAATGGAAACTCCAATACTATAGAACAAGAATTATGAGAAGAATACAAATTTGAAAAAATATATAGGGTGTCCCATTTTCTCTAAATAAGTTTTTTGGATATTCTATACCATAATGGAATTATCCACTAATTACTTAATATATTCATTATTTATAAATGATCTTTATTCACATGGCATACATTCATATAACAACATTAGGTGATAAATATCTCTTTCCTTATAACTTACGATTAATATTGTAAAACTTTTATAACCCTAATTTTTATTTTAATACACCGTGTATAGCCTTTATCAGTTCCTAAATCAAAAAGCGATACGCCAAAGCATCCAAATACTCCAGAGTCTCCAAAAACACAACGCAGACTGACAGACAGGTCGCCAAATACACAGGAACAGATGGGCAGATGTCGAGATAGATCCAAAAAGATAAAGGGGGCCTTTTCCACTATTCCACTATCCATCCCGTATGTCACCGACACGGCTACTTTATATTTGATTCTCTTTTATCATTATTATTACCCTCCTCTCGCCGATAGCTCTTACAATCGTATTCAGGGACGGGGTTAATGCAGATGAATTTATAAATAAAATAAATGCAATAAAATAATTTATTAGGCGATCGGATAACTCAAATGGCAGAGTGTCTAACATTTCGTAGAATGTCTGAATTCGATACTACTATAGTCAATTTGGAAATGCGTAATAGCACAGTTTTGATTAATACCTCAGTGGTGGAGAATATGATTTTACTGTATCATAGAGAAGTAGAAATATGTAAAAAGAAATTATAATTTGCTCTATTGGTTCGACTATTATCATATCGAGTTTCCCGAATATTTCTTCCTCTACTATGACATGTCTTACAGTGTTTCGTTAATTCTCAGATGAAATTTTTGATATTAAGTCATTTAGTAGTTGACGAAATGCTTTAAGTTTAAATGCAGTATTCTTTATTTGAGCCTAGAATATAAGCGAAATGCTTGCCAATATGGATACAACATTTATTATTTAATTAAAGTATAATTTCACTATTTGAGAGAGTGAGTCATCGTTTAAAGGCCCAGAAATGCGGAAAGCCGTTTGGAAATCCAGTGACGTACACTTACTTTTATTTTGACGTTAATTATATTTTATTTTTCAAATATTAATGTTCGAAATAGGCCACAATATATTTATTTACAAGTTTTTACTGACGTTTCGATCTCTATATCCAAAGACCGCTTTTAAAGATATAAATGATAGTTATATTTATTTTATTTGTTTATTATTATATATTTTTATAATCTTATATTGTTTATTTTCTTTTTTTTCTATCTTTAAAAACGGAATAGAGATCGAAACGTCAATGTACTAAACATGTAAATAGATATATTGTGGCTTATGTCCAACCTTCTCCCTAAAAATACAGAATGCCACAAACAAGCAGCTATAGAAAAATAAATATATCTGTCATTTGTATGTTTGAAAACGGTCTCTTTATAGAGATCGAAACGGCCGTAAATTAAACATTTGAATAAATATATTGTGGCTTATTTCCAACATTATTTCTAAAAATACAGAACGACAAGCGAAAAGCCATAGAAAATAAATAGTACTATCATTTGCATAATTGAAAACGGTCTCTGGATATAGAGATCGAAACGTCAATAAATAAACATATGAATAAATATTTTGTGGCTCATTCCCTACATTCCCCTAAAAATACAGAATGCCACAAACAAAAAGCTATAAAAAAGAAGTAATTTTGCAGAAAGTTTACTTATACCAACTGGCTGTCGCGGAAGTTACGCTAAAACGTCTTTTGACGTGACCCGTCCTTAAAGAGTTACACAATGAAATTTTTTTAAAACAAATTTTAAGACAGTTTCCACACCACCCCAGAGGTATGTCTTGTGGCGCGATACTTTTTTTAAATGGGTGTTCGCCAAGAGCCATATTGTCTTATTAAATAAAATGAACAAAACACTTAAACAGTATAAAACAAAACAAAATAAAATCCTAGAAAACAAAATAAAATTCTATAAAAACAAAATAAAAATAATGTTTGATGTGTTTAAACACAAACACTATACACACTTACTATGTTCTTCTCGTTTTTTTTTTGTTTTTGGTTTTTTTTTATGCTGATGTTCTTATTAAACTATTAGAAAATATTATTCGCTGTCTAAACCTGAAGATGCAGTGCTGCTATCGCTGTCATTATCTTCACCACCTGGTGTAATTATAATTGGCTGTAGTAAAACTTTGATATGAGTGTCAAGTTCCCACATACGATGTTCTTCTTTAAACGATGTTTCCTTCATAAACGTTTCGTATTATTACCTTCTCTTCGGACGTTAACATTTTCCGTCTCTTTTGCGGCATTTCATTTTTGGAATCAACATCAGAATTTTGCAGTCTTCTCTTGGAACAACTCGGTTTTTGGTCCAACACCAATAAAACCAAACTCAAACCAAATAATCACAGAATATAACTAAAAATTTACTATAAAAACGACAAACTGTAACACTCGTATTATCAATAACACGTTTTATCAATAACACAAACTTATCGCATAAAATACCCTACCCTCAGAAACGCCAATGTAATGAACTATTGTTGATGGGCACTCGCTCGACAAAAAACTAGTTTTACGGCTTTCTGTGGATCTGAATTGAAACCGAGTTCCGTCGTTAATTCCAAAGTTGCCAAACGATTGAAAAATATTGTTTTAAAATATCGATTTTTATTTTATAAATTTAAATATGTAACGAAACGGAACATATAAATAAAATTTATTTCATTACAATTTTGTGCTTAATTTTTACTATTGAAAAAATCAGGTTTTTTTGTATTTTTATGACAGTAATAATCGCTGCGTGGAAGAATACAGGTTTTGTATAACCATAATTACTACTTGTGAACAAGAATTGGCTACACTGTACGACAACTTCTGGTCAAGTCTACTATAGAGAAGCACAAATAAATATACTACTTTATATATTCTGTAATTTCTTATGAGGAAACGCAAATTGCAATCGAGAAAACAGGCAGTTTTCGAGGACCGCTGTGTACATTTAAATTTGAGGATATTCGGCGTTTAAACTATGATATCACTCTTCTAAATTGAGGGTTTCTACTATAGTTAGTATTTAAAAAAAAAGCACAGCGTTATAAAGAGCAATACCTGGAGTAACCTCCAAGTGTTTGCAACTCCAAACATGTTGGTTATATTATCTCTTAATTGCATCCCTTAATTTTAAATGATATAACTGACGAAATTTTTGTTTCATTACTCCCAAGCAGTGTTCAACAACAATATGAGTTTTTGATAAACGATAGTTGTAATGGTGTTGTTGCCGTTTTTCTTCTTCTTCTTCTTCGTCTAGCCATTCACGTCCACATCTGAACATAAGCCTCTTCAAGTCTTCCTTCCATTGTTTTATATTGTACTCTACTTGTAGCCAATTTTTTCCGGCAGTCCTTTTCAGATCATCTGTCCATCTCATAGGAGGTCTGCCTCTGGGTCTTTTGTGTTGGTATGGTCTCCAGGTTAAAATTGATCTGTGCCATTTGTTTAGATCGCTCCTAGCTACATGTCCAGCGTATTCCCATTTCAACTTTAATGATTTTTGCACCACATCGGTGACTTTGGTTTTCTGTCTTATCCATGTGTTATAGTGATATAGCTAGCATTGCCCTTTCCATCGCGTGTTGAGTGACTCTAAGTATATTCATATTCTTTTTTGTGATTGTCCATGTTTGTGCCGCATAAGTTAATATCGGAATAATGCATGCATCAAAAACTTTAGATCTAAAATGTAATTGAATTTGTTGATTTCTGAGTATATAGTTCAGTTTACCGAATGCTGCCCAAGCTAACTTTCTTCTTCTTTTTATTTCTTCAGTTTGAATTTCCCTATTTAGTATTATTTTTTGTCCTAGGTATATAATAATATATTCTTCAACTTTGTCTATAACTTTATCGTTTATTATTGTCTCGGTGTTTTCGGAGTGCATGACTTTTGTTTTGTTTAAATTCATTTTCAGTCCTATTTTAGAACCCGTTAGATTAGCCGTTAGATTACCTAAAAAATTGAGTCAGTAAATTCTTTTTACAAGAATAACCACTGTCTCCTAAAATATAATTATTGCCACATTTTTCAGGTAGACTTTGACCAAGAGGAGAAGCATTAAATACTCTACTGTCATACACTGACCCAGGAAATCCAACCATAACATCTGTGGTGATTTTTCCTTTATAGTCGCAAACGATCTGAAACTATAATTTATTTATGGGTAATTTAATTATTTAGATAATATGAATATGTCCTGCATTGAACAATATCCTTTCCTGTTTACATACGAATCCGAATCTTCAGGTTTATACATGCGTATGTAATTTCCATCAATAACTCGTATACCAGATGGAAAATCATTGGTTGAAAATTGTTCCATTATATGTAACTGTATCTCTCGAGTTGGCCACAATATTAGTTCAGGGCTAAAGTTACTGAGAAAATATGTCATCCGCTGAATCGCTTTTCTTAATGGGTCGATTGATATACGAAATCTATTAGACACTTCCCTGTATGATGTTGCTCCATGACCTGTAAACCACAAAAAAAAAAATCAATGTATAGTCAATTGTACTAAATTTGCCAAATTCTCCACTTTGTTGAAAAAAATATTCTGACCTAGCAAACATCTTTGAAATTTCTTGAGCAAACTGTCTGCTAAGCCTGAAATGCTCCATAAATTCTTCATCTCGACACTGAGGAATGATCTCCTCTATATAGTTTTCATTTTTGTGCTTAATGCGACGATTAAATCTTTCTTCTTCTTAAAGTGCCTATCCTTTCCGGATGTTGGCGATCATCACGGCATCTTTACTTTATTTATTTCAGCGCGGAACAGTTCAGTGGTAGTCGTGTTATACCACTTTCGTAAATTTTGAAGCCAGGAAATGCGTCTTCTTCCCGGTCCTCTCTTATCATTTACTTTCCCTTGGAGAATCAGCTGGAGAAGGCGGTAACGTTCTTGATTTCTCATTACATGTCCTAGATATTCTAACTTTTTAGTTTTGACGGTCATGAGAATTTCACATTCTTTCCCCATTCTACGCAGGACCTCCACATTAGTAACTCTGTCCAACCCAGGATGTACGTAAGATGCGCCTATAACACCATATTTCAAAAGCTTCGAGCCGATTCATAGATGCAACAGTCAGTGTCCATGCTTCCATTCCGTAGAGCAGAACTGTGAATATGTAGCAGTTCAATAGACGGCATTTTGTTTTTAATGATATGTCTCGACTGTTGAAAATGGTTCTCATTCTAACGAATGCTGCTTTTGCTTTTATTATTCGCTGTTTAATTTCTGTTGAGTGGTCCCATTGGCTATTTAAATTGGTGCCTAGATATGTATATTGCTCGACTCTTTCGATATTCTGTTGGTTGATTTAAGTTGAGCGTTTAGTATTGGTTTTTTACTAATTGTCATAAATTTGGTTTTCTTTATGTTAAGAGCTAGTCCGTATCTGTTGCTGACTTCTGTTATGCGATTTGTTAATATCTGTAAGTCATTCAGATTATCGGCAAAAACTATAGTGTCATCTGCATATCTAATGTTATTCAACCATTCACCGTTTATTAGTATTCCTTTCGCACAACCGTCTAAAGCTTCCTTAAATACCCATTCAGAATAAATGTTGAACAACAATGGAGACAAAATACAGCCCTGTCGTACTCCACGTTCTATTGCAATTTTATCAGTTAACTGGTCTTCTATTTTGATTTTGGCCGTTTGATTGTAGTAAATGTTTCTGATAATTCTAAGATCTTTGTTGTCAATTCCAATTTCTTGCATTAGAGTCATTAATTTGTCATGTTTTACTCTGTCAAATGCCTTCTGGTAATCTATAAAGCATACGTATATGTCACAATTCACATCCTTGCATCTCTGAAATAGCACCTGTACAGCAAAAAGGGCCTCCCGTGTTCCCAGAGCATCACGAAATCCGAATTGTGTTCTTGTTAGTTGTTCCTCACATTTTGTATATATTCTTTTGTGAATGACCTTTAGAAATGTTTTAAGTAAATGGCTCATAAGGCTTATAATTCTATAGTCTTCGCACTTTCTCGCATTGGGTTTTTTTGGAAGATTATAAAAGTTGACACTAACCACTCTTGGGGAACCACGCCCGTATCATATATACTGTTAAATATTTGTCAACCATTTATGCCATCATAGTCCATAAGTTTTAAGAATTCTGAGTGAAAATTATCAGGGCCTACTGCTTTACCATCTTTGGTGCTTTTGATGGCATATTTTACTTCTTCGACTGTAAATGGTGGTCCAGATTCGCAATTGGTGTTTGTTGTAATACCAGTGTTACTTCGTATATCTTCTTCAAAAGTTTTTTCTACGTATTTAATCCAAATATCTCTTTTATGCTCTATTTCCAGTACTATGTTTCCCTGATTATTTGTCAGGAATCCAGTGTTCTTGTGTTTATATAAGCCTGCCGCTTCTTTTATCTTTTTATGGAGGTTAAATGAATCATGTTTTTGTTGTAATGGCTCTATCTCTGTACACTTCGAGCTAAACCAATTTTCTTTTGCTATTTTAATAGCACTTTTTATTTCGTTATTTATGTTGTTGTAGTAATTCTTATTATCTTTCTTCTGTCTGCGTTTCTTCTGTCTTCCATCATACATAGAATCTCCTCCGTCATCCATTTCTTTTTATTTGTTCTTTCAGGTTTTAAGTATTTCTCTGTTATTTCTTGACTTACTTTGTGCAAATTTTCTAGTTCTACATCTGTGTTATCTGTTTCTGTATGGGCCCATGGTTTTTCTGTACGAGCCCACGTTTTTTCTTTTAGGCGTTTCTGTACCTTTTCCTTTACTGTTTTATTTTTCAGTTGGTTAATATCGTACTTCATAATTTTTGGTCTTTGAACTTTCTTTAAACTAAGTTTCATTTTGGCGATAAGTGGATTGTGGTCCGAATTTATGTCGGATCCCGGGTACGCTTTAACAGATGTTATAGAGTTTCTAAATCGTTTGTTTAAAATCGACGATTAAATAGTATTTCCAATTCTTCATCACTTGAAGAACTAAGTTCATTCTGCTCGAATGCCAAAAAAAATTAGAATTTTAATATCTTACATTTAAAGCTTGTTTGAATTATCCACAAGAAAATTGTTAGGAACAAAGACCCAAAATAACGAACGTGTTTTTATTATTTCAATATAAAGAGAATAATAAAAATCTACAAAGTATATACATTTTAAATGGGTATGTACTTACGTGCATGTTGTACTGTTTATATTTATTTATGTGCAAAAATCCCGACAACAATGTAACCTTTAACTTTAAAATATGGTTACAGTTAGGGATTTGATTCGACCAATTCGAACTGCGCAAGTCTCTGATTCATAATAAGCAGAAAATCCACAACTTCTTTTGACTATCACCAACCAATCCACAACTTAAATGTTTGCTCTACGAACAGATGATTTTACTCTGAGATAGCGCGTAAACGCTAATAATGAAACACGTATGAGTCGTGGACTTGCTGATGAGTCGTCAGTCGATCTAGTTATTGGGCGTTCTCTGCTCCCTATTGCTTCTTATCTTGGTCTCCACTCTAAAATACGTTTTGTCCATCGGTTGTCTGATAATCTGGCGACTTGTCCTGCCCAATTCCATTTTAACGACGCGATTTTTTCGATCTCGTCTGTTGTTTTTGTTCTACGACGTATTTATTCGTTTGGGATTTGGTCCCTCAGAGAGACACCCAACATCTGGCGCTCCATAGCCCTCTGAATCACGCGAATCTTATGCACTACCTTTTTTGTGAGTGTTAATGTTTCCGCTCCATAAGTGAGTACAGGTAACACCATTGGTCAAAGATTTTCCTTTTGAGGCATATGAGTAGATCCAAATTAAATAGATAGTTTAATTTACCAAACGCTGCCAAGGCTAATCCTAATGCGAAGTGGGAGCTCAAATGTCTGGTTATCTCTGCCCAACCGAATTTCATGTCCTAAGTACCTATAAGATGTAGTCTGCACAATATCCCTTCTATCAACAGCAATATTTTGATTTAGCAACATACTAGTCATTATTTGCGTCGTGTTCATTTTAATCTTTAGTCCGACCTCCAAGGAAGCGTGATATAATTTTCAAACATTATTATTGCATCATCCATACTATAAGGACGATGTCAAAAATGAAAGAGATTATATCATAACAAACAGGACAGAAATAATCAAAGACATCGATGTACTCAACAAATTTTCAATAGGAAGCGACCAAAAGAAATGGATTCCCCCAGAAAACAACGACCTGTATGAAGATACACTAACCGGACATATACAAGACTTACAAGATGAAATAGAAGATGTAGATCAAGCAAATGATGGCATAATGAAGGCTCTAAAAGAAACGGAAATTAAGTGCTGCCCGACCGTTCTGACCAATAAAGAAAAACTAAGCCAAAATACCAAAGAGCTAATAGGTAAAAGAAGACAGCTGACGGAAAAATACGGCTCCAACTGCACAACAATGAAGAAATTTAATAAAGATATCCACCGGTTAATCCGAAAAGACGTAAGAGAAAACAATACAAGAGAAAGAACTAAAATAATTCAAGAAAGTTTAAAAGTTTTGAGATGAAATACGAACATTGGCAACAAAAATATGTACAAAATAAAAAACAAAGATAGAAACATTACTACTGGTAGAACCAAAATCCTTGAGGTTGTTCGCGAAATGTTTGAGAACACCGACGAAAGACAAGATCAGCCCCTGACCAAAATCACAAACCAGGGATCAGAATTAATGCCAGAAATAACTCCATACGAAATCAAAACGGTAGTTTTATAAATAAAAAATAACAAATCCTCTGGCTATGAGGGACTAGTGATCGAAGCGATTAAATTAGGTGGAAATAAAATTATCTAGGCTTTGGCCAAGCGTTTCACTGAATGCATCTACCAAGGAAAAACTCATTCTCAATGGAACAATACAGTCATTATTTTGTTACACAAGCAAGGAGACATAACAGGTATAAAAAAACTACCGTCCTATCAGTTTGCTTTCACAAATACATAAACTTTTCACAAAAATTATCAAAAAAGATTGATGCTAAATTAGACTTCTATCAACCTGGAGAACAAGCTGGATTTAGATGGGGATACAGCGCTAACGACCTCTTACTAGTGATAAATAACCTGATAGAGAAGTCTGCAGAATACAACAAAGCATTGGCACTGATATTTGTCGATTATGAGAAAGCATTCGATACCATAAGCTATCAGAAAATGTTAAAAGCATTGACAGAATACCGAATAGACCAACATAATCGCTACACTAACATAATCAAATTAATATATCTACCAAAATGCCACAGCTAGCGTAAGACTATCTGAACAAGAAACAAATAAATTCTGTATACTGCGAGGAGTACGGCAAGGAGACACAGTCTCTCCAAAGCTATTCGCGACGCTTTTAGATCATACTTGTAAGAAGACACACAGGCAGGGCATGTGATACGCTCATGCCCTGAAGATTTAGAGAAAATGGGAGTGCGACAATGGGAATTACTGGCACAGGACCGACAAACATGGAAGGCAATAGTAAACGCGGCAAAGACTCACGAAGAGTTGTAGCGCCATTGATGATGATGACATCTGAACGAGCATGGTATCAACAAACCTATAATATCGTTGCCGTTAATGCAAAATGTCGTATGTTAAAAAATGCACTTTTCAGGAGACACAAAAAACTGAATAATATTTATTGTGTGAGTAGTGTTTTTCTCCAAATTAGAAGATATACAATAAGTATTGTCCTTTGTCTTTAAGTATATCTGCTAATTTGGAGAAAAACACTACTCACACAGTAAATATTATTCAATTTTTTTTGTCTCCTGAAAAGTGCATTTTGAAACATATGACATTTTGTATTAACGGCAACGATATACCGTGTTAAACCGTGTTTAACCGTGTTACAAAAGCCAGTTTCTGTTTATATTCTGTTAGTGGTATGCAACATATAGTATATACACCAAATATTTATGTTTGAGGTTTATATGGTGAATAAACACTGCTGATGCAAAATAAGTACTTATCATTGTATGCTTTTTGTCCTTCCATATTGTACCTAAAGTTCTCAATTATGTTTTAATGAAAATCGAGACATATATTTGCTGTTTAGCGTGTTTTATGGACTGAGGATCGAACAAAAGCCCAGCCCTGCGTTATTTATCCCACAACTACACGGTATATCTCGATACACGAACACGAGGGGGTTGCATTCTTGTCTATTTAATTTATCTGTGTATAAAACCACCCACAGATGAGACGGGAGATGGGTCAGGGTGTGTACTATGAATTTCAAACGTATTTATATTCGATTAATCACTTGTTTGGCCCTTTAGCTCCGGGCTTTGTAGGGATTTGCGATCTGTTAGTATCTTATTATCGCTCGTTATGGCTTATTATTAGATTTGGATTAAGCGAATTTAGAAATATTTGTAGAAAGGATGAAAAATGGGGCGAACACAAAGGAAAACAGGAATGATGGCCATTTCAGGATTTAGATTAAAATCTTCCGATTGGTTTTTCGTATTAGTATGTTCAAAGTATGTTCCAAATAGGAAGAACTACTAATTTCGTTTAATAAACGCAACAAATGCAGATAGACATTCTTGAATACAGTGAAGTTATAAAGAAGACCAATTAGGATAGTTATTTACAGATATAAAGACTCTTAAAATTACGACAAAAGAAAACGCTTTCAATTGGTGACATAAAGTAAGACAGTGAAAAACGAAGAAATATACTGCGAAGCTCGGAACGAAGCAAAAAGGATTTCAAGACAAACACTTCAGCAATCATGTAAAAAGTTGAAAAGTTAAATTGAAAATGATTTACATGTAATACAGACTGTTGCTTGCAAAATGAAAAAACAAATGAATAGGCCAGAACGAGATATAAGCCATTAATACCAAAAATATATACAGCACTATGGGAATCTGTGGTATTGTATGTGATATCACCAAACTTTGTTTTCCAACGATGTAACCGATGAAATCACAGCAACATTCTTGTCTTCAAATACATTCAGCCTTTTTCGCGACATAATTCAATTCTCCATTTTCCTATTCTCGCCGTAAGTCTCGGTAGTCATGTTTCTCAGATTTTATTCAAATATCCCACTTCTGACACAAATGTAATGTTTATTTTAATTTATTTAACTTCCCACTTCTACTACTAACAGTAAAACACGACGAATTTATAACGAATTTTTTTTTTGTTAATGGTAAGTAATCTTCCAGAGTTTCTCGAATTACCTCTTTAGAATAAGCGTTAAATAATAGAGGTGATAGTATGCAGCCTTGCCTGACTCCTCTCTTTATTTACATTTCTTCAGATGTCTCTTTTTCAATTCGTACTATTGCTCGCTGATTGCAATAAAGGTTTGTTATTAGCCTTAAATCTCTTTCATCTAGGTTTTTATTTTTTAGAATTTCCATGAGTCGGTCATGTTTTACTTTATCAAACGCTTTATTGTAAAAAATCTACTATAAAACAGACGTAAAGAGGACGGTTAACATCCAAACATCTCTGCTTCAGCACGTTGAAAGAGAATAGTGCCTCTCTGGTACCCATACCATTGCGGAACCCATATTGTGTGTCACTAACATCCAGCTTCAGTTTAGAGTGAATTCTGGCGTGGATAATTTTCAACAGAATTTTTAAGGTATGTGACATTAAGCTTATGGTTCGATAGTCACTGCACTCTTTGGCAAACATTCCTCGATGTACTTTTTTCATCGTCGTAGTTTTTGTTCTGTCTCCAATATAATATTTCCATTTTTGTCGAGCAATATATTCGAGGTTCTTCTACTTCCTACTCCGGCTAGTTCTTTGACTTTTTTATGTGATTAAAGTTGTCATATCTGTTTTGCAGTTCTTCTATTTCTTTACTATTTTCAGAGGAGTAGGTTTCTTTAGCCTCCCTAATTTTTCTTCTTAATTGGTTTTGAAGCTGTTTATAGCGGATCGTATTGATGGTTTTGTTTTTTCTCCTTTCATTCATCAACTCTAGAATTTCCTCGGTCATCCACTCGTTTTTCTTACATTTGGTTGTTGTAAGTACTTCTTTTTTTGGCTCCAATATAGAGGTTTTGAAGAATTGCCACTACTGCTCTACGTTGCAATTATTCTTGGGTTTCTGTCTAGATCTGTGTTGATTTCGTGTTTCAGATTTTCTTTTGTTTCTTCTGACTTTAGTTTCTGTATGTTAAGTTTATTGTTGTTACGGGCTTTTTTGCGTCTTTTTTAGTTGAAGTTGAAACCTAGCAATAAGAAGACTGTGATCAGAGATTCATCTGCTCCTGGATATGACTTTACTGCCTGAATTGAGTTTCGATATCTGTGTTTTATTAGGATGTAGTCAATTTGATTTCTGACGATTTTGTTGTCTTTGGTCAGCTGGGCGATTTCCATGTATAAAGGCGGTCGCTTAGGTAATTTAAAAAATGTATTTGCGGCTATAACATTATGCTCCTGGCAAATTTCTATTAGAGGATCTCCTCTGTCGTTTCGTTCACCAAGCTCATATGGTCGTTCATTTGGGTAGCAATTTCCTTCTCCAATTTTTGCATTAAAATCACCCATGATCACTGTTATATCTCTAGATGCTGTAAGATGTAATGTTTTTTGAAGTTCGCTATAAAAGTTTTCTATTTCTTCTTCATTTTTGTCAGCAGTTGGCGCATAAATCTGAATTAAGTTCATTTTTCCATGGGTTGTCAATAGCTGCAGCATTATAATTCTTTCGGACATCGGAACGAAGCCTGTTACTGATCTCGTTACTTTTTCACTAAGGATCATAACAACTCCATATCTGTGTTGAGTGTCGCTGCTTCCAGAGTAATAAATTCGTCCATTGTCGGTATTGAGTTCGCCAGAGCATCCATCTTGTATCGCTTATTCCTAATATATCAATCTCCAGTCGCAACATCTCTTGCTGTATATTCCTCAGTTTCCCAGGTTTATACATACTTCTTACGTTCCATGTAGCGATTTTGCAAATGGATTTGTATATATTTAGTGAACAGGGATTTCGCTGTCTACCCTATCGTTACTGTTGTTTCTTCCCCTGCCGAATCTTGGCATCCGAGAACCATGATTAATAAGTTGTTGTTTGTCATTTCTATAAGCCATGACGATTTCTAGGGATACTCCATGAGTCTTTAATGCAGTGGTTTCCCGTTGCCTTTTGCATTCTTCTGCCGTTGACCAATTGATTGGTTCTTCCGCCTCTGGAGTTGATTTCTCAGCTCCAGGATAAAAGAGTGTCCCACTACTTACCGACTCATCCGCCCGAAGCCGTTGGTCGGTAAGCAGGGGATTGCTTATACCGGCAATCATTCGGTGAATTACCTGTTGGTCCACCGGAGGTATTTTATTTCCCTCCTACCCACCGGTAAACCGGGTCGGGCATTCCCCTATCCGCGACCTGGGGACACGCTCTCTAGTATTTACAGGTTCTCCCGAGAGATTTTCTACGGATCTCAAATTGGAGACAGAGACAGATACAGAGACTGTCTTTGACAGTCTTTTTATTCCATATGAGAATCTGTTCTGGTTTAAGGTTCTTTTAGAAATTCTTTATCTTATTTTGGATCCAAGTAGAAAATGGTTACTGTCTGTGTCAAGATGTTCAGTATTTGCAGTATTCTTTTCTGAAAAGACTTCGTGGTAATTTATATTTATCTTACTAAATCAATTTTCTAATGTATTATAGATCTACAAATTTTCTAAGTATTAACAGGATGATTCTAAAGTGCATAATTTTTTTCTGAGAATTTACTTGTTGACTTTTTCCGTAATTTTTGATACCGGAACATTAGCCACGACCGACAAAAAAGAAATCCCTTGATCTCGCAGCAATATTTACTCTGGTTCCGGGAAAGAAATGACTGAGGACTGAGTCTCTACAAATTGAATTACTTTGGAAAACGACTCTGCAAAGAAAAGTAAATTAATTACCGTTAGAAACTGAGGAAGTTGATCGTAGCTGGTAGCGAGGCTTCGCAGCCAGTTTCCAGTTAATTTTTCCAAAAGAATAAGAAGAAGGAGTTTCCCGGTCGCTATCTTTTAAATTGGGGACAGAGCAAAGTTGACTTTTAGGGTAACGGGTAACGACTGATGTTTACATAGACAAAGTATAAAATTACTCGGCTTTTCAAAAAATTTGATGAGTTTTTTCTGCGGCGACTATAATTAAATTCAACTTTCTGTTTTTTTTTTGCGGGTAAAATTAAAGATTATTTAAAAGAATTTAACTTTAAATAAAGCGGTAGGAAATTATTCATTATAATTAGTTCTATTGTGAGACGAAGTTTTAGTTTTTTGCATATATAGTCCGTTTCCATCATATTGATAGCACATTATGTATGCAAATCCCTAAAATGTTGATACGGGTGACTCAATGAAAATAGATATTTGTCAACAAGTTTACAGAAGTATATAGGAAAACAATTTTAAATTGAGTATGATCACCAGGTATAAAGGTTGAAGCAGAATAGAATACAATAGTTTGAGGGTTACTAATCCCCTAAATAAAGTTGCCAGTGTCGGAGTGATGGAGATTAACAGGTACTAATAAATTGCAAGAAATGTAAGATGTTTATTTTATTGGTTATATATAAAATAATTTGTGGCCGTAACAGGGGCCGATTTCTAAAAAAATGAATATTATTTTAATCAAATTCCATTTCAGATTCACTGCTTTCTTCAGAATCTAAGGAATCTTTAACTCCAATGTTAATTATTATCGGTTCCAGCATTGCATCAGTCATATTATCCAAATTCCACATTTTATTTTCTTCCTTGTGAGCATGACTAACAGCATTTTTTCCAATTTCTGGAGGTACTTTTGATAAGGAATATTCTAATAATTGTTGTAAGTCTTCTAATTTAAAAGTTTTGTTGCTGCGTCGACTTCACCCTTACTTGAGACCATATATTTTCTATCGGATTCAGGTCACAGTGGTATGGGGGAAAACGTAAAATAATTACGTCACGGTTTAATGCCATTTTATCAATTATATATTTTTTATAAGCTGCTTTATGTTGCCTTACAATAGGTAATAATTCCTTTTTTGTCGAATTCTCCTTGTACCCAATTGCGTGTTTATTCAACCATTCGATTATCTCTCCTTTTTTCCATGCCGTTGTTGGCAATTTTTCTGCTAGGCTTGAATGGTAACTAGCATTATCCATGACTATGACAGAATTTTTTGGAATTAAATCCAACATTTGCTCAAAATATTCTTCAAAAACGTCAGCAGTCATTTCTCGTGGTAATCTTTGGTTGATTTGAGGCAAAACTTAATAATCTACCATTGACAAAACCGTATTCGTTTCCAATATGGGGTTATTATGAGTCTGTGTTCTTTTCCAACGGGAATATTGTTTATCCAGTAGATAAACCTTCGATGAATGTCTGACAGGAACTTTTCACATTTGTATCAACCCATAGATATGGTACAGTATGACCTTCATTTAGCCAAGTCTCTTCCAAATAAAAAATTGTTTTCCCTTCTTCTCGGTACTTTTTAATAGTTCTTAGATAATCTCGTCTCCAACATACAATGTAATCTTTTCAATTATAACGGATTTTCTTCTATTCTTTTGCCAACGAAAATCCCATCTCTTTCAATAGTCCCCATAATTTCTTGTTGCTTATGGTTGGTACTCTTCGTTTTCTCTAATTAATGTTTGGATTTTGTCCAATGTTGAATCCTTTGTTAAAAAAAAATGAGTGGACGCTGCGTCTTATCATGTTTTTATGTATTTCTTAAATTTCCAAGGGTTTACTCCCTCTACTCTTCTTGGGAGATGAAATAGTTCCTCCTTTTCTTTCTTTTAGGAATCTATAATTGTTGCTTCTCCAACCCTGTCATATTTGAACACATGTTAACGACTTCACGAACATTACTTAAGGGGCGTTGATGTACAAAGTGCATTGTGTACATTTAATATTATATTTTTCTCTCTTAGACTGAAGGCACCTTTAAAACTACACTTAAACTCTGAGATAGCGCGATCTGTTGTCGACGTCATTTTTAAATGTAAATAATAAAATATCGACACCAAAAACGTAGGTAGGTAAGACATGAACAATGTACATCTACAAACTAAATGGAAGATGCAAACAATTTCTAATTAATATTATTGGCATAAGCTGTAATGTGGCATAAAAACTACTTAAACTATCATTAGTGAAGCCTTATCAGTAATTCCAGGTAATCGTTCAAAGAAGGTATTCTTTTTGTGTCAGGCGATATCTTGTATAGAAAACAATTACTGTTTAACAATTACACCTTTAAATTACTGTTTACATTAATTTATTTCGTGATATTCTCTCGTTAATCACCCGTGTATAATTAACAATAATCGTGTGGCATATATACCGACGTTTTTTACGCACAAAAAAGGTATAGTGAGATTAGTGGACACTTATTTTACAGAAGATTTTTTAAAAGATAATGAATTGTTGACGGCATCTTAAAATATTAATTTTTTTATTTATTTCAAAACAAGTATAGGGTGACGCCTATGGTTTTTTGACCTGTTGAGGATTTGTATACATAATGTGCTATCAATATGATGGAAAAGAACTATAACTGTGTTCTTATCTCATGCAGGATGCTTTATCTAGTAACCCTCTACCTGAATGCTGACTTCTTCTTCTTTTCTTTAGGTGTCATCTCTTCAGTAGAGGTTCGCGATGAGTGTTCGGTATTTTGGGTTGTTCACATCAGTTTTTAAAGGTCGAATGCTCTCCGTGTTTTAATGTTGCATCATCATTTTTATTATTAGCTCGAAAATCCTTTTCATCTTTTCTATTCTTCCACCACGAATTTTTGCTGACAGTAAAGTTGAAGCTACAGACGAGCGTATTTTATCTTCATCGGATTTTTTTATTGATTTATTGATCGTACAGTTGATTCGTTGACATTTAATGAACGTGACATGGATGCAAACGACTCTCCAAAGCGTAAACGATCAAGCATTTCTATTTTTCACTGTAAGCAGTAACACTCATTTTTTTCGCATCATAACACGTTTTTCGATGTGTATCGAAACGTTCAATTGTGGCAGAATTTAACACTTTATGTTTTGAGTAATAAGTTTATTTTACCTAAACATTATATTTGTTACATTCTCAAAAACACCGACTGCGGCGTAGACGGTTCACCTCAAAGGAACCGCCGAACCAAACAAACAACGCCGATAGCTTTTGAAAACACAATTAAGGCGTAGTTGTAATAGGGCCCATTTTGTTTTTTTATTAGTCCACTTGCTGACACGTCGACAAAGGATTACCGAATGCTTTTTATCTAGGTACATATATATGTATGTACAATACAGGAGAGGAAGTGCTTAAAAGCCACAGGACTGAACAGTGAAAGTAATAAAGAGGCCTATAAAGCGCTGAACGGTCAAATAAAACGACTCTGCAAAAAGGACAAGAACACACACTTGAACAAAATCTGCATGAAAATAGAAGGGCATAAAACCAAAACTGAGACCAGAGACATGTTTAAAAAATAAAGCAGATAACACGTTCCTTTACACCAAACTATCTTGATATCAAAGATGATAACGGAACTCTTCTTCTTCTTCAAGTGTCATCTCCGCGGCGGAGGTCGGCAATCATCATACCTATTCGGACTTTTGAGACGACTGCTCTGAAAAGTTCATTTGATGTACATCCGTACCAGTCTCTCAGGTTGCGCAGCCATGACATTCTACGCCTCTACGGAACTCTACTCACTTCTAAAAAATATATTTTACACAGATGGAAAGAATACTGTGGACGACTGATGATGGAGGAAATCACAACAAGAAGATGCCAGTTTTGTGACGGAACCTGACGTATTCAAAAGTGAAGTTGAAGCAGCAATTATGAGACAAAAAAGTCAGAAAGCTGCCGGTCCAGATAACATACCTATTGAAATGATTTGGGCCCTAGATGACGTTGGAGTGGATATAATACATCAAATTTGTCAAAGAGTGTGGGAGACAGGTAAATGGCCTGAGGACTGGACACAATCACTATATATTCCCATACATAAAAAGGGAGCGAAAGATTTATGTAGCAACTATCGCACAATTGCTCTAATTGCGCATTTCAGTAAGATACTCTTACACATAATTCTCGAGAGGATAAAGCCCTTATTACTCTGAGATAGCGCGTAGAAACAAGCAGGTTTCGTCCCCGGACGTGGTACTAGAGAACAAATTTTAAACGTACGGCAGATTGTAGAAAAATCCAGAGAATTCAACATCACAACATATTTGTGCTTCATAGATTATAGTAAAGCTTTCGATTTGGTCAACTGGAGTAAAATGTGGCAGGTTTTGTCTGAAATGGGAGTCCCCAATCATCTGATACTTCTAATTAAAAGCCTGTACAATAACAATTATGCCAGAGTTAGAATAAATGGGGAACTAACCGATAGTTTCAGGGTCACAAAGAGCGTGAGACAAGGCTGCATACTAAGCCCAATTCTATTTAACATCTATGGTGAATGGATCATGCGGAAAGCTACTGAGGACTGTAACGGTGGCATCACCATTGGCGGGAAGAAGATTTGCAACTTGAGATATGCAGATGATACTACTATCCTCGCTAGTTCTGAAGCTGAATTGATTCACCTGCTACAACGGATAGAAGATGTAAGCTTAACGATGGGTCTTAAAATAAACAGAGATAAAACGAGAATCATGATAATTGACAGAGCTAACAACAATCAAAATCATCTGGTCATGATAAACAATATCGCTGTTGTAGGTAAATTTGTGTATCTGGGCTCATTAATAACCAACAAAGGAGGCTGTACTGAAGAAATAAAGCGGCGGTCAGCAATCGCAAAAAGCGCTATGGCAAAATTAACAAAAATTTGGAAAAGCCATGAAATAACTACCGAGACAAAAATGAGACTAGTAAGAAGTCTAGTTTTTCCAGTTTTTACTTATGCATCGGAATGCTGGACCCTTACTAAGAAAGACAAAAAGTACATAGATGTATTTGAGATGTTCTGCTGGAGACGAATGCTGAGAATACCATGAGTGGCCTGAAGAACAAATGAATCCATACTGGACCAGCTAAACATAAAACTCTGAGATAGCGCTG
>NW_027312300.1:0-32571 GCF_040954645.1 Diabrotica undecimpunctata | reverse complement strand
ACGCGCTATCTCAGAGTTTCGACACTTGTTATTTTCTTTTATCCAGAAAATGCGTAGTATTAAAAACTATAATTATCTAGAACAGTGAATTACTAGTAGATAAAGAAACAGTACAAGAGAAAACTTAATTTCCTGTAGCACTTTCTATATGGCCACATGTTGTGAACATCTCGAAGTATCTTTTGAAGTCTACAAAGCATATGAAGAGCGGAAAGTTGAATTCCTGCGACTGTTCTACGATTACTCTAAGTGTATTAATTTGGTCTATGTATGATCGGTTTGGTCTGAAGCCGGCTTGTATCTTTCTTAACATTGTTTCTTCACCGTTTGTCAATCGGGTGTTTATAATATAATAATAATTATTATTGCTGTTAATTTAGTTATAATATATAGTTAATATATATATAGTTAATAAAAAACAAAATTGAAAAAGAGATGACAGATGTTGAAGAACAGAATGGCTTTCGTACAGGCAGATCCTGTATGGACAGTATATTATCTCTAAAGCAAGTTATCGAGAAAAAGATTAGCCCACAACCTTTCAACTCATATAGTCTTTATAGATCTGACAAAGGCATACGATAGTGTACCACTTTCAATGCTTTGGGGTAGCAATGGAAAAACAAGGAATAAGCAAAAAAAAAATATACAAGCAGTACAACAACTCGTACAAAAATATGACGGCAAACATTAAAACTGGAAATATATTAAACTAGAGAAATTCCTATTAGTAAAGCAAGGCTGCTGCATAGCATCTACACTCTTCAAAATACATCTAAATGAGGCACTCTCAGTAGTGGAGAAGAAAGTGCTGCAATACGGGCATCCCAATCGGAGATGATAGATTGTACACGATACACTTCGCTGACGACCAAGTCATTCTAGCTGAAGACGAGAGTGATGTAGGCTACATGCTTAGAAAACTGGAAGATGAGTATACCAAATGGGTGCCTCACAATTATTACACAAAAAACTGAGTACTTAGTTGTAGTAGAAGAAATCAGAAAGCCTACAAATCGAAATGGGAACTATAAAACCAAAAGACAATTTTAAATACGTGGGAGTTCAAATAACATCAAAAGCAGGAAAGTAGCGAAGAAATACACTCCAGGATTGGCCAAGCAAGATCAGCCACCAGACAGCTACACGGACTATTATGGAATAAAAAAAAATAACAAAAGAAAATAAAGAAGAATCTATAAAACAATAATAGAAAGTATTTGGCTGTACGGGGCCGAACTCTGGGAAATAAACCAAAGAAACAAATCAAAAATTAAGGCCATGGAAATGAACTACTGGAGACGATGTTGCCAGCTCACTAGACTTGATAGGGTGAGAAACGAAGATATTCGGAGAGAAATGGAAATCGATCTAGACATAATAGACACAATCGAAGCCAAAAGACTTAACTGGTATGGACACCTTCAGAGAATGCCTGAAAATAGATGGCCAAAAAAATAGAAGAATGGACTCCGCCAACTAGAAGAAAACGAGGTAGACCAAGACGATCCTGGAGAGATGATGTCGACGATGCAATGACCGCCAGAGATCTAACAAACTGAAGATTGCTTCGACAGAAAACGCTGGAAATTAGGATGCGAGCAGCGGCGCCAGCTGTAGAAGACTCACTTGTTATATTTATATATATTTAGTTATGGTATTAAGAAGTGTGATTTTTCTTCAATAGTAGCAATATCATTTTTAACAAATTTTTTGGCATCTTTATTTTAATTCGTTTTCCATTCTTTTGGGAATTTTGTCTCTCTTTAAGCCCTTTGTAAAAGTTGTTGGATTAGCTTTGTTAGTATGTTTGAGCAAACTTGTAATGACTCCGATTGAATATTGTCAGGACCTGCTGCTTTGTACACTTTTAATTGTTTTATGGCCACTTCTATTACTTGGGTTGTTGGTTCTTTGGTGTTACTTCTTAGTTTGTTAATATTGGGATTTATATTGTATGCATCTTTTTATAGTATTGGGACTGCATTTAGGGACTTACTAAAATATTTATCTAATTTTTTTCACTTGTTCCTGTGGCAATGTCATTTCTTCGCCTGTATTGCTTTTTCACAATTGGTTGGTGGGTGACATATTCTTCGTTGGCTAGTTTATTGGGTGATCTTATATTATTGCCTTATATTTTGATGCGCATCTAGATTTTCTGCCCACTTTCTTTTGTCTATCTTTGTTGCTTACTTGACAACTGTACTTTTCTTCTCTATAACTTTTCCAAGTCGTTTTTTTTCTGCTTCTGTTCTGGATTTTATTAGTTTTATATTAATGTGTTTGCGGCATTCTATTTTGTTCTAAGTTTCTCTAACTATCAAGTCTATCTTTGCGTATTTAGTTAGATCAAAAATGTTTTAACTGTTTCGCAGTTTCTGTACGAATTCTCTTTTCGTCTTTTTCTGTAGTTTCTTAACTAACGTTGAAACTTTTTTGTATTAGTCTTTTAAATAGCTCTACATGATATGACATCTAGAAGAGATATTCTTCACGGTTAACTTATTATAATGTGATCGATTTGATTGTAAGTGCGGTTGTCTGGCAATATCCATTACACTTTGTAAATTGTTTTATGTGGGAACAAAATTCCTGTAATGATTAGATCATGGTTACCACACAGTTTAATAAAGCGGTTCCCGTTATTATTCGTCTGATCAGTGCCACGCTTATCTATAACATCCTAGGTTAGTGTTGTCAGTGCCGACCTTGGCATTGAAGTCTTCCATCACTACTTTTACATGGGATCCTTTAATTTTTTTAATGTTGCTTCAATGTATTTATCATATTTTTCTTGTTCTGTTTTCTGTTTCAGTGTTATATGTTTTCATTTGGTCCTTATCCTTGCAGTGATTATTCGCTTTGAAACTGGTTTCCATTCTGTGAGAGTTTTTCGTGATTTTGGATCTTATAGATCCATACATTAACAAACAGATAAATCATTTAATTGAAAAAATACAGTAAAGAAACTACAAACGATAAAAAAAATAATAAAAATTCTTGAACACTACTATCCACAACTATACAAGTTTTTTAAATATAGGACCAGAAGCAAAAAAAAAACGAATAAAAATTTTAAAATGCAAATAAACCAAATAAATAAGAAAGAATGTGGCAAAGATAAAATTATTTTTCGAATTAATTAACATATGCAGCTAAGGGTTACTGAAACACCTACAAATTCTAGTGTAAAAGTCGATTATCTTTTATGAAATATGTATGTATAAAGAAATACTATAATCGAATAAAAAGTTTGCAATTACCTTTTATCAGCTCATTACATTTAAAATATTCGTAATAAAGGTCCCGGTTTTCTGGCATGTAATAATGTAACATTGATGGATCCAGTTCAAATTTGTTGTTGATCTAAAAAAAATTTTTTATTATTAAATAACACTTTATACAATTAGAAATAAGTATCGGGCCATAAAAAGATGGTACAGTAGGCGGTACAGTAGACTAGTCCGAAATTTCATACTTTGTTTTCTGTATTTGTTATTATATATAATTATAAGTATTATTTTATTTATTATTTATATTTTTAAACATATTATGTTATATAAAAATAATTCAATAAATTATTAAGTTTCCTCTTACGCCACCTGATAACGTATTAAACAAAGCACATGTTGTTTACTTCTGACAGACATGTCAAATTCAGAAGGGAATTTAAATTCATATTAATATATATATATATTATATATATATATATATATATATCATATATATATATATATATTTATATATATATATATATATATATATATATATATATACAAAACTCAAATATTTGGGTGTGCAGCGGAAGATAGGACAAAGAAGTACTCTTTTTAGTTAACCAAGCTTTCGCAAATCTTTATTTGCATCATCAGGGTGTGCTACAATAAACAAAATTAGTACAAAATACAGAAAAGAATTATTTTGCATCTTACACTAATTGAGGTTAGTTGTCGTGATGTTTATTAAATGAAATGTGCAACTCATTTGATCCCTACAAATGATGGCGAAAACTATCCAAAATTGTTTTTAAAAAAACGTTCTTTAACAAATACATATTTAAAACACTTTAAAACACATATACAAGAACACTCAAATAAAATTATGTTAAAATAATTACAGAACAATGTCATAATATAAAATTTAGGTTATAAACATTCTTATCAGAAACAAAAGAATTGGTTGTGAATTCGTTACTGCCAACTTAAATAAAAACTATAAACTTTAAACTATATATATATATATATATATATATATATATAGTATATATAATATATATATATATATATATATATATATATATATATATTTAAATATACACTTCTCCAAGAAATTAACGCACCACTTCAATAAATCAATTTTATTTGTAAACAGGCAAAGAATAAAAAATAAAACGGAGAATTCTAAAAAAAATAATGATAAGAAAAGTAAACTAAAATATGAAAAAAGTCTTAATAACGAGTGTTTACACCTCTACTACGTTATAACAGCCTCACATCGTTGGCCCATACTTAAAATTAATTGCCGTATTTTCATTTTTGGTCTAGTTCTCTCCAAATCTGGATCAACCTCTCTCTCACTTCCTGTAAGTTGTTTGGTTGGATCGGTGTCGCTCTTAATCGCTTACCAAGGATATCCCAGAGATTTTCAATAGGATTTAAATCCGGACTATGTGCTGGCCATTCCATAGTGTTAATTTCTACCTCTTCTAGATAATTTCTGACGATCTGTACAGTGTGAGGTCTGGCATTATCTTGCATTAGTAAAAAATTTTCATTGATATAAGGAGCGAATGGTACTACATGTTGCTCCAGGATCTCCAATATGTACCTTTCAGCTGTAACAGTTCCATTTTGTATGACCACTAGGTCCGTACGTGCGGTCAAAGAAATACCACCCCACACCATAACGGATCCTCCACCAAAAAATTTGGTGTGTGAGAAGTTACACTGGGCATATCGTTCGTTGGGTCGTCGCAATACACGAACACGTCTGTCGTTATTGTACAAACAAAATCGGGATTCATCAGTAAATAGCACTCGTTTCCCAGTCAGCCTCTAACCAATTAACGTGTTCTCTGGCAAAATGTAGTCTCCCCCTTCGATGCTCTGCAGTTAATACAGGACCTCGAGCGGCAATCCTAGGTGTTAAGTTGTATTCCCTAAGTCGCTGGCGAACAGTTTCAGTACTAATTTGTATAGCATGCACGTCTCGAAGCTGAATATGTAGACTTCGATGTGTTACAAAATGTTGTCGACGAGCAGAAATTCTTAAAAATCGATCTTGAATAGGGTAGTTACCCGGTGTCGTCCTTGCCCTGGTCTGCGAGTATAAATTCCCTCTTTCGAGGAATCTTTCTAACACCCGTGAGACGGATGTGTGGGACACATTAAACGGGAAGACCAATTATTCGGTAACTCCAACCTTCTTCCGACAGTATTATTGCTTGGGCACATTCATCTCGGGTTAAATTACGTGATTGACGCTCCATAATAAACACAATTAACAATAATCAACAATTAAATAGTAACCGAATAAAATTCGTGAACACTTGGAAATTAGTATATTTATAGAATCAGTACAATTTTTGCTTCTTTTTGTTTTGTTGCAAAAAAAAACTATCGATTAAACACAGTTAATAAATAATATAGAGTGTACGAATAGCATATACAAGGGGCTTGCAAAATATAACATTCCAATGGAAATTTTTATTAACGCTAATAAAATATTTTAGTATTTCAAAGTGGTGCGTTAATTTCTTGGAGAAGTGTATATATGTATATATATATTATATATATATATATATATATATATATTACTATATATATATATAAATATATATATATATATATATATATATATATAAATATATATATATACAGTAAACTCTTAAATATTGGGGAAATCTGCAAGAAAGACTCTAATGTGTATCAATTGTTTCGCCGAACGTTTTCGCCAAAGAGAATTAATTTGGCTTCTTCAGGGCTGAAAGAGAATAAATTATAATTAGCTACCATATATTATCTATTAAAAACATTATTGATCTTACCGTAACTTAGAATTGTAGAGTTAGAATATTAAAAAACTTTGCTAGTAACATAGTGGTGTTTTTTTGTTACTATGTGCAAAAAAAAAGTTTTTTTTAAGGTTTTGAAATGTATGGTAGCTTTGAACTTGACACGTAAAGGCTTGCCCAAGGTTAATCGAAAAAACCCAATGTAACTACATTTAAAAGGAGGTAATTCTTTGAATTGTCGGCAATAACTAAATTTTTTGATTTTTAGATAGTTTAAAAGTGAGGTTCTGTTTTAGCCAGAACGCAAGCGCTGACAACTTCATTAGTTCTTATGAATCTTTATGTCGTTAAGGTTCATTGGTAAAAAAACGAATGAATTTAAATCCCAGTATAGGGAAATATTATTTTGATTTTCTTTATTTAATTATATTATATTGTTCATGTATTATTGCATCTTATTGAGATGTATCTAAGAAAAGCAAGGGAATGTTATATATTTTTTTTTGTTAATGAAAATTAATTATAAAGGTATGTTAGTTGTTAATGGATATATCAGTCAAGTTAGTTATCTGTGATATAGTGTTGTTCTTGGTATCTGATTTAAGTAACAAGTGGTATATATCGCTTAGATTCTTGATGTCACTCTTAACATTAATGGAGAAATCGTTAAGGAAAATATAAGACATTTCAATGAACTCTCTTTTAGATTTATTGTTCTCACGGTGGAGAATTGTGGTGTTAGTATAGTCCATGAGATGACCAGTGGAATGGACATGTTTGGCTAATGCACAACGGTCAGGGTGAAGTCGAGAATCCGGGAACCCTGACTTAAATCAGATACCAAGAACAACACTATATCACAGATAACTAACTTGACTGATATATCCATTAACAACTAACATACCTTTATAATTAATTTTCATTAACAAAAAAAATATATAACATTCCCTTGCTTTTCTTAGATACATCTCAATAAGATGCAATAATACATGAACAATATAATATAATTAAATAAAGAAAATCAAAATAATATTTCCCCATACTGGGATTTAAATTCATTCATTTTTTACCAATGAACCTTAACGACATAAAGATTCATAAGAACTAATGAAGTTTGTCAGCGCTTGCGTTCTGGGCTAAAACAGAACCTCACTTTTAAACTATCTAAAAATCAAAAATTTAGTTATTGCCGGACAATTCAAAAGAATTACCTCCTTTTAAATGTAGTTACATTGGGGTTTTTCGATTAACCTTGGGTAAGCCTTTACGTGTCAAGTTCAAAAGCTACCATACATTTCAAACCTTAAAAAAACTTTTTTTTGCACATAGTAACAAAAAACACCACTATGTTACTAGCAAAGTTTTTTAATATTCTAACTCTACAATTCTAAGTTACAGTAAGATCAATAATGTTTTTAATAGATAATATATGGTAGCTAATTATAATTTATTCTCTTTCAGCCCTGAAGAAGCCAAATTAATTCTCTTTTGGCGAAAACGTTCGGCGAAACAATTGATACACATTTAGAGTCTTTCTTGCAGATTTCCCCAATATTTAAGAGTTTACTATTTAACTAATCTGCAAAGATATATATATATTATATATAATATATTATATATATATTATATATATATATATATATATATATATATATATATATATATATATATTTTTTTTCAAATTATTTTTCGACCGTAATGTTTTAAATATTGATTTATAGTATCAGCAATCGGTCAGGAAATAAAACTCTATTTGTTCAGTCTCAATATTTCGTCACGATTTTGTGACTTCTTCAGGAGAAAACTGTAAATTTTTTAGAATAATTAATTATTATATGTAAACAAAGTGAATATTTTAATACTTACAACTATAAGAATAAAAATTTAAATTTTTTTAGCATATCTAAGTAAATGACATATTTGTTTGATTTTATTTAGGAGTTATGGTAACCGCAATATTTTATAGAGTGAATTCCCATTGTACAATTTTTAGTGAGTAGGTTAAAGATAAACAATTACCTATGACAGTATTATCCATATTATAGAGTGGA
Source organism: Diabrotica undecimpunctata (assembly GCF_040954645.1). Lineage (NCBI taxonomy): Eukaryota > Metazoa > Arthropoda > Insecta > Coleoptera > Chrysomelidae > Diabrotica > Diabrotica undecimpunctata. The sequence goes on along the minus strand of NW_027312300.1, from coordinate 24,504 downwards.
AAGATGGAATTAATAGTACAGAATTGAGAAAGAATCAGGAACACGATAAATTGATCTATAAAATGTAATTGATGGTATGTAGTCAGTTATTGCAATACTGATATTTAGGAATGTAATAAAATTATAGGTACAGTTACTAGAGAATTACTAAGTTTGTGTTTTAATGTTAAGATCTATCATATTATATATTGTTTAGTATGTTTGCCGTGGATGAAGTAACTTGCGAAGATTGGAAAGCTAAATTGCCAGACTTGATCCGTGGATACAATGCAGATGATATCTACAATGCTGATGAGACAGAGCTTTTTTTTTAACGTCTACCGGACAAAACGTTTAGTGTTGAAAGGAGACCCTTGCAAAGGGGGGCAAAAAACAGCAAAGATCGTTTGACACTCTTGCTCTGTACTAACTCATCCGGTACAGATAAACTGAAACCTCTCGTCATAGGAAAATCAAAAAAACCAAGATGTTTCAAAAACATATTAACCTTACCAACAGACTATACAGCTAATAAAAAAGCGTGGATGACCGGAGAGGTCTTCGGTGACTGGCTGAAACAAACCAACAACGTGATGAAAAAGAAGAAGAAACACATTCTTTTATTTATCGACAATTGCACTGCACATGGAGATATTCCGGTGTTAACAAACATTAAAGTTCAGTTCCTTCCTTCAAACACAACGTCTAAATTTCAACCGCTTGATCACGAGCGAATAATACAAAATTTCCTGCAAACCAAGTACAGAAGGGAGGTTGTCCTTCAATTCTTGATCGACTTGGAATGCCAATCTACAACCAAAAATTAGTGTGTTAGATGCTATGTGGATGTTTATAAAGGCATGGAACAATGTTAACGATAAAACTATTGTCAACTGTTTTAAGAAAAGCAGCTTTCAAGTGATGATCGTGACCAAAACCAAGATGAGGACGAGATCCAGAAGTTCAACAACCAGAACCAATTGAAGGATATTGGACGAGAGTGAGGGAGGCTTTAAACGTGGACTTGGATTTTGAAGAGTTTGTCAACTTGGATGATGACGTTGCAATCTGTGGAGAGCTCACTAATGCTGAAATCGTATCTTCCGTGGCAGGGGAGCAAGAAACAGCAGAAGAAGCAGAAGACGATGTGGATAAAAAACTAGTTAGTCAAGAAGATATTACATCAAAGGAAGCAAGAGATGCCCTCAATGTGTTAAAGTGTTATTAAAAAAAATGCTTAAAATGATGGTGATGTTAAATCTATCACTGTACTGGATTGTGAAATGGATAACCTAACACAACAAGGTGAACAATAAAAAATTACTGACTTCTTCAGCGGTAATCAGGTTACTCAATAACGATGGACGTAGTAAAAGTAGTTATTTATTTGTTTAGTTTTATATTACATTTCCAACACGAATTTAACTTTGTCAAATAAATTACGTTATTCTCAAAAATATTTAGGTTTTTCCCCTGTTCTTGATAGCGTACTTTCTAAGTTAAGACATAGGTCTACAGTTATTCTGTAAATTATTATTTGTTAACCTGAGGTTAAGTGATGAGAAACTCGTTATATAGAGGTTTGAATTCAACTTTAAGAACCCCTTTATAAAAAACATTGGTCGCATTTAACCTCTATACAACGAACCCCGTTATTGAAAAATTCCTTATATAACGACTTTTTTTTTGGAGCCTTCAGATTCGTTATACCGAGGTTGTACTGTATTATGTTTAAAAATAATAATTTTCTTTATATCAGATTATTTTAAAACGGGAGCTGTCGTAAAAATTTAAACAGATGATTCAATATTGTAATTAATTGGATGACATTGATGACATGTAAATTTTGACAATCGTTACTAATTAAATGTATTATTGACAGATATTCTTTTAATTTTTTACTTTTTATTTAATATCTGTATTTTGTTAGGTTTTAATTTAAACCTGCTTAAAATTAATATATAATGACTAGAAACGAATTAATCGAGGTTAGTGAATCGATGTGAAGAATCACTATTTTGTGACTCTATTTGTGACGGCTTCTCATGGCGCTAGTTCCGTGATGCTCGCCTCAGTATTTGACTATAAAAAGAAAAGTAATACGACGACAGTATAGAAGTTTTGCTTTAAAATATCGTAACTAGAGCAAGCATTGGAATAGCCTTATTTTTTTAATGAATAATGCCTTTCACACAAGGATTATTCGAAATTTAACCTAACTTAATATTGTTCTGAAGCTATTTTCTTGTGGCATTTTAAATTAATTACTATTTAACTGGGAATAAGCCACAATTAAAGGTTAAAATACGTTTATTGACGTTTCAATTTCCACTTCGGAAATCGTTCTCAAAATACAAACATTAGTGTTTGTATTTTGAGAACGATTTCCGAAGTGGAAATTGAAACGTCAATAAACGTATTTTAACCTTTAATTGTGGCTTATTCCCAGTTAAATAGTAAGTAACCTAACTTATATACATGTTTGTGATTTCTTTAACCCATTCGCGCCATACGTTGACATACGGCAAAGGCAACGTTTTAAACTAAAGCTGGGAGAAGGGATGTATGTCATAGATGTGGAAGGAGTTTATTTAATTTTTAAGTTTTAGGACATGCTTTTGTGCGCCCCAAAGTAGCGCACCAATATGGCAACACCGCAATTTATAGAGGATGCTCTAAAGTATCCAGAGGAAAACATCTGCTACTCAACCAACTAGGAGTAGAAACGTACAAAGCACACCAACAAACAAAAATGTGAGCTACGCCCAAATGACTAACAAGGCACCAAATCCGGAAGAAGTTCCTACTACCGCAGCAGTAAACTCAGAAACCGCAAACTTAGTTGCTAGTTTACTCTGAGATAGCGCGTTTCGGCTGGATATTGCAAAAAATGAAAGCTGTCATGAATTCATTGGGAAGTTTCGATCAACAGTGATGTCCAGCCAACAGGATTATGAAATTCAGAAGCACTGAAATTAAAAATCAAAACTCTAAACGAGTTTGCCGACAGGCTTAAACTGAATATCACAGATTTACAAAAAACGAAAATAACGGAAAAAACAAAAAACTAACTTTCCGGGCAACGATATCTATAGAAAGGAATAAAACATCAAGCAACTCCTACACCGGATGGTCTGGTTACTATGGAAGCCATCCTAACAAGAATTAAAATGGGAAACGATACGCTAAAAATTGTTACAACATACGTTAGACCGCACGATCCAATCCTAAATAAGGACCTGAGCATCATTTTGGACACAGAGGTACCATTATCAGAGACCTAAACATAAGATCGCCTAACTGGCTCGGTAGAACTACAAATCTTAATGAAAGAATATTGTGTGACCATATCAAAGACAGATACAATGCAATTGTAATAGGACCTATAAAATCTATATGTTTTCATGGTGGAGATAGACATGCTGCCTATTTGGACACAATGTGAAGTCAGTCAAAAATGTAAATTACATTCCGTAAACGAGGGTGATTTAACTCATAACGGAATCGTACTCAGCCTTTGGTGCAGTAATAACAAACTATCTGCAACCCTACAAGAGGAAAAGGACTAGTTGAGCTGAAAGATCTGACCAACGAAAGAAGAGGAAAAGAAAAAGAGCTAACAGAACAAGAAATCAAGAGGACAAAATAATTGCTAACGAGCTAAATAAAGAAGTCAAAAAAACAACAAGAAAAATACAAGAACAATAGCTAAAACAATTATATTTAAAAGCTAAATCCAAACCAATTCTGCGTTTTGGAAACATTCAAACGTTCTAAGAAAAGAGGAAAAACCAATTACACTTTTGTATGGAGAGAACTGAATTGTGTACACCGAAGAGGACAAAGCAAAAGTCATAAAAGACACACTTTAGGGAGAATGCAAAAACAACTACCATCCCAATGAAGAATTAGAATTCACAGAAGAAGTGCAGAAAAGAGGTAGAATTCTAAGAAGAAGAAGGAGGATAATAGTCTTAACACATACCTCCTAAAAAAGAGATCAAACAACTAATCAAAATGACAAATGCCAAGAAACAACCAGGACTAGACAACATTACAAACAGAGCTCTAAAAAATCTGCCAGCGAAAGCGCTAGTGCACTTAACAAACTTAATCTACCTTCTAAGAATAACATATTTTTCTTATAGATGGAAAAAGGCTCATGTTATTATGATAGGGGAAAATCAGTACATTTCCACTAAACTAGAAGCCAATTACCGGCAATAATTAAAACTACAGCGCCGGTGATGCTGTAGATGCTAAGCTAAAAGAAAAACAGAGGCGAATGAAACCATATCTGAAGCACAGTTTGAGTTTAGCACCGAAAACTCATGCAAACTTCAGGTACTGCGACTAACTAAATATGTAATGAAAGGATTCAACAAAAAGATGTATACAGCAGCCGCACTTCTTGATACCAGTAAAGCTTTTGACTGAGTCTGGCACGAAGGTTTAATGTATAAAATGATCGAGTATGAAAATGCATGTCTTATTGTATTGTACCTAGCAAACACAGAGTTCAGAGTGTGTATAGGACCAACCCTTTTCGAAGTCAGAACCATGGAGGCTAGAGTACCACAGAGAGCGGTGTTGTCGCCTTATATGTACACCGTAAATGTCACTTTATCTAGATAAATAGCTGACATCCACAATATAATTTCTACAAATACCACCTTCTGTAAGATTTATAAAAAGAACCTTAAACCCTGTGCAAATCGAACAGCAATAAAAAAAATTAATCAAAAACGACATCTATGGCGGAAATTTAAACATACCGGGATTCTCAGTGATTTTCAAAGAACTTACAAACATCTCTAGAAACTCTAAGACAAAATTTTAAAGAAAGTATTATTGAAAGTGGTAACATTCTTTAAAATGTTACCAAATAAAACTTTAAAAACCTATTCACAATTTATGCTCTTCTAACAAAACATCTCCTAAAAGTCTCTCTTTAGTAAAATAAATAGTAAATATACCTACGTACAAAGATTTAAACCTCTTTTTGTGATACATGGTATACAGCCAGCTGCAGGAATTTATTTTCCTTGTGGATTTTCTCTCTTCAGTATTTTCACAGGTTTTACTAAAGAATCGAATGATTGCTATCTACCTGCTATTAAATGTAATCGTGTCGGCTCATACTTACAGCAAGTTGAATACTCTGAGATAGCGCGTTATTAAACAATACTTAATTAAACTTTGCGCAGCCCGCTTCACCTGGTTTATACGATTTAACACCGAAACTATTAAAAGGATGCGCAGACACGCTTGAATAACCTTAATGTTAATAATGCAAACTTTTTTATTTAGAATTCTTTACCCACTAGTTGGAAATTAGCAACCGTCATCCCTATGTTTTTAAAAAGGCAACAATCTAGACCCCAACAATTATCTTCCGATTTGCTTACTGCCAGTAGTTGGAAGTCATGGAAGCCAATATTTCCGTCGATATGACCAAATTTCTTCTCCAGGAACATGTTATTCCAACTCCAACAACATGGATTTTTATCTGGTCGCTCTACTCTAAATAATGTCCTACATGTGTTAACGATTGAATGTCATCCCTTAACAGTTCACAGCCGGTTAACGTTCTTTATCTAGATTTCTCTAAAGCCTTAGACTATGTACCCAAGCGCAGACTTCTACGTAAGCTAGAAAAATCGGCGTTAGCGGTACCTTATTCCGTTGGATAGATAATTTACTGACAGATCGACACTATAAAGTAAGAGTTGGCAAATCTTTCTCTTAAGATATGTTAGTGAAAAATGAAGTGCTTTAGAGTTCTGTTCTTGAACCTCTGTTTTTTTATGGTTTAGGTATACCAGCGAACTTAGTGGTCCTAGTGGCTACTACCCTTAAATGCAAAAAATGTGTAGGTAGTATTTCAAATTGGTAAAAATAACTTACTTGTGCCGTGCTTTACTAACGGGCAATCGTTAGATTGTGTGTTCTCGTATAACGACCTTGACGTTATCGTAACCAGCAGCCTAACTTGGTACCATTTTACTTGTATTTGTAAACGTGCAAACTCCAGATATCTATATCTTATTTGGAAGTGTTTTTGAAGAGTTTCAGTGCAGTTATTTTATAAATTTTACACTGTTTACATAAGACTTATTCTTGAATACGCTAAACAAACGTGGTATCTTGATTTGGTTCGAGACAAAATTTGACCGAGAAGACCTTCTTATACAGAAATACTTGGCATGGCTAACCTAACTTCTTTTAAACTTCGCTAACAACGTAAATACTTACCATATATAAAATAATATAATTCAAATCTGGATAAAATGTTTACCTACCATAAATCCCTTAGAGGTAATCCGTTTTAATGTAAAAAAGAACACTTTTACACAAGCTCAAGATACAACTTGCTACCAAATAGAGTTTTTGAAAGCTGAATTAAATAACCTTGATTGTAACAGTGTCTCTGCTCCCTCTTTAAACGCTTTCAAAAACATACTTGACAGTACCTATAGTTAAAATATAATTTTTTAGTTTTTTTTGTAATTTTGTAATTTACTAGTAGATTATAGGTCGGTTATATTTATTTGAGAAAAATGCGACTGGTGTATGACGAACAGGATAGTACCGACATACATGAAACATAATATGGTATATTTTATAAGAAATTGGTTCTATAAATTTGTATTGTTATAAACAAAGCTTAATTTTCTGTCTTGATGATTTTGTGTAAGTTTAAATTACTTTAATCATATTTCTGCAATGCATTTTCTATAAAATGTTCAAACAATAATTGGTTTGTATACAAAAACTAATTAATAATTGAGCAAACGGTAGGTAGTGAAAGATAAAAAAATATATATTTAAATAATTTATAAAACCTTGAAGTAAAAATTAAAAGTTTATCTAGTCAACACTTACTTACATTATTATTTCCTCTTAAGAAGTTATTTTCAAAGATATAGATATTGCAACAATAAGAGAAGTTTTCATAATAATTATAAATAATAAGTCCACGTTTTTCTTGAAAAATTGAAGCAGTAGTTTGGTGTTGAACATATGTCGATAATCCCTACACCTGATTATGTAATAAAATATTTCGGGTAAACTCAGTATTGAGAGAAAGTTGTCTTGGCATTACACTTCGTCACTTTATTTCTCTGAATCACTGTTCTCCACATTGATAATAATTTTATTTAGAACAGGAATGTTTTTAAGATATTCTTTTTCGATATTTTTTACGTGCTCTATTGCTTTCTTCCAGTTATCCTCAGATATATTTTTAAATTCAGAATCTATTGGAGCCACGACACTGTTATAACATTTTGGACTTACTTTTTTTTGTCTCACATCATATTTCAGTTGAGACCATAACAACTCTATTGGATTTAAAACGCAGTAATGTAGTAGTAGTCTTAAAGTTGTATGTCCATTTTTACTTGCTGCATCATCAATAATATATTCCTTTACAAATAATTTTGTAATAAGAACCTTTAGTAATTGGTTTTAAGTGTACCAATCTTCAAAATATAAATCTTGTGATAATAAAAAATCTTGCAATTCATCTTTTCTAGAGTATTTATTCGGAATTTTTTAAGTTGTCTAGAATGATAGGATGCATTATCTAAAACAATAACACTGTTGTCTGCTAAATTTGGTAATAAGTTATTTTTAAACCACGATTCGAAAAGTTCACCCGTAATATCTTGATGATAATCCAAACAATTATCTTTAATGTCTTTTGCACTTATTAGTAAGTCATCGGTTGCCCAACCGTCTTCCCCTCCACAATGTAAAATGTATATTCGTTTGCCCCTGGAAACTGGTACATTAATTTTGCAATTTACATTGTCATTACTCCAACCTTTGCCAATTGTTTCGTTAGTGTCAAATCACGTTTCATCTACGTAATAAATTTTTCTTCCGCTATTTCTATACTCGGTTATCTTTTCCAAATATTCATTACGCCATTTTATTAAACGGACACTTTCCATTATAGTATGTCGTTTATTGATTGTTTTATATTTAAAACCATTTGATAGTAACAATTTTCTTAAAGTTGATTTACAGCAATTAATAATATTTTTAGATTTTAATTCAGCTAAAATTTGATTAAGTGTGGGTATAATATTACCTGCAAATATATTATAAATGGTTTCTGAAATGGGACCTAAAAGATGTTGCTCAATAGATCGATGTAGTCCAAAGTCGCTCCTTTTTTGTCTATTTGTAATGCCCTCCTTTATAATTCGATATACAGTAGTAAATGAAACTTTTGTTAAAGCCGCAGTTTTTAAAACACTCTCGTGCCGTTCCAATTCTTCACATACTCCATTAAACACATTTAATACAATTTCTTTAGCGTCTTTCGATTAATTGTTTTTTTTTTCTGGCTTTTTAATACTTCCTCTACTTGGTCCAGCAACATTTTCATGATTATTTGGTGGTAGGATTTCCTCATTTTCTTCAACAATTTCTACTTCATTATTCTCAACAATTTCTAATTCACTATTCTCCCATGGACGCCACATTTTTATTTAGGTACTTAATATTTTTCTGATAGCGAAATCGTCACTAATAAATGCGTGCTCTCTTTACAGAGTTTAAACTAAATATTATATGTATAACAATACCGAAAGCCACATCAGTCTTGTTATCGGTCGTTCAGAATTTCGTGGAAATTTAAAAACCTTGATTGGCATAGCAGGGCTGTGACAAGAACACGACAATCGAGTAAGAGGAGTCATAAACTCATAAACTTTTATTGATAGGTATAAAAAGAGGGCTTACATCGTCAAATTTTAGCAGTAGCGTAAATAAAATCACTATTGTGATTAAAGATAAAAACATTATTTTGATCAAATAGACCTAACAGGTATAATTATTTAAATATAATATATTTATAATTGTACCTAATAAAATTATATTTTACAGTAATTATTATTTTTGCGTTTTTCTGGATACTATCCTGTAACAAGGCAAAATATTACAGAGGAACTATTAAAACAGATGTCATTTGATCTAAGCACATGGATATATTTTGTTCGGTACCACTTGGTCTATCTCTTTAAATTTCTCAATTATATGTAACCGGGCTATAACAAGGCAAAATATTAAATAGGAACTATTAAAACAGATGGCATTTGATCTAAGCACATGGATATATTTTGTTCGGTACCACTTTTACACCAATTGGTCTATCTCTTTAAATTTCTCAATTATCTGCAACCGGGCTATACTAATGCAATTTCTTTGTTTTTAGCGTAATAGGAACTTGTCCCTCTGCGTTTGATTATGTATTATAATAATAATAATGATAATTTACGGAACACGCAAACCAAACGGTTCATAAAGCCCAAAATACTTCATTAACGTAAACTCTCTACATTAGTCGGTCTGTGTGGATGTCCGTTTCCTACAACATAAGATGAGAAAAAAGGTGGTTGAATTCACCATCAGAGAAATATTGTACGAACTCTTTTTTAAATTATTTTATTGTATTGACTCATCGTTCACAAAAGAAGCACATCAAGCAGAATATAATAAACTATCACTTACCTCTCTGCATTGGAGCCAAGCACAGGTTGCATAGTTCTAAAAAATAAAAGCAATCAACTAGCTTTATAAAATTATTTCATTTACGGGAAAATATTAAAACATAAAACACTTAATTAAGTACCTTAACCTCATCCCCTTGGTCAAAATTTCCTCCTCTTAATTGATCTATTTGGTCTTCAGTGGCACCTGTTAGTACTTTACAGTTGTTGTGGACAGATGTGCGTACCTTGTTCATGTGTGGACCAAGTTTCTAAAAATAAAAAAGAATGTCGTAATATACTGTTTTATATAGTACACCGGTACTTTTTGATATTTTCTTGTAATTTACAAGTATTGAATATATCGCGCTAAAACTATACAAACATATTTTCTTTAAACACATATATTGGACAAATTTGACAGGGTCAAAAAAAGGACGCTATTTACTTATTGTTAACGTAGTTAACATCAACAGAAAAAAATTCAATGCAACCACAAGACGTTGCAGAAGTCATAATGGCGACCTATTAACAACAAGGAAATACGTATTGAATAGATGGGTGTAAAACTTTAACCAAGTACATAATATTGAGGAAGAAGAAAACCTGGACGACGAAAGATATGAGGTAAGGGGAGTAGACGATGGAGCGGTAAATGAAAATGGTGTCTGGAGAAGACGAACAACTTCGAACTCTATAGGATATACCAGGAACCAGATATCCTAAAACACATAAAGATAGGACGTCTGAGGTGGGTAGGCCATGTAATGCGGATGGAGCAAACCGACCCAACTAGAAAAACGCTCCTCGATAGACCTATTGGTCAAAGAAGAAGAGGAAGACCCAGAACAAGATTCCTAGATAACATCGATGAAGACATGAGAAATATGGAAATACGTGCTCGGCGGAGGAAGGCAATGGATAGGGACGACTGGAGAAAAATTCTTGGGGAGGCTAGGACCCACACAGGGTTGTAAAGCCAAAATGATGATGATGGAGTAGACGAGAGAAAAGAGGAACCACCAAAGGTTCTTGAAGTTAAAGATTCAGTTAAAAAGCTAGCCAGACACAAATCACCCGGAATAGATAATCTCCAAGTTGAACTATATAAAAAGGAGGCCATGATATCTTAATGGCATTATAGCAGATTATAAAAGAAATATCGACACAGAAATCCCTCAGAGAAAAACCACAGAGGAATTAAGCTTTTAAATACAGAGTATAAAATATTTTCCACAGTACAATGTCATCGTATGGCACCATATGCAGAACAGATAGTAGGAAAATACCAGGCTGGTTTCAGAGGTGGTAAATTGGCAATTCATCAGATTGCAACCCTGAAACAAATTTTGGAAAAAACACTGGAATATGACATTGATACTCATCACATATTTATAGACTACAAAGCAGCCTACGACTCTGTGAATAGAAGAAAAATGTTCAAAGCAATGAAAGAGCTGGGAATACCAAATCATTTGGTAAATTTAACAAAACTAACTGTTGAAAAAGTTCAAAGTAGAGTACGAATTCAGAGGGAACTGTCTGAACCTAATAACGGGCTGCAACAGGGAGACCCCCTCTCCTGTATACTGTTCAATCTGACTCTGGAAAAAATAATACGTATGTTACAAATCATAACCACTGGCTCAATATATAATAAATCAGTGCAAATCCTGGCCTATGCTGATGATATCAATATTGTTGGGAAAGCCGAAAACGCTGTACGAGATACGTATGTAGCATTAAAAGAATCAGCTAAAAAATGGGTTTATTAATAAACACCAACAAAACACAAAACGAAGTATATGAAAATAAGCACGCAACGACAAATACTACGACCACTTGTTATAGAAAACGACGTCATCGAAGCAGTGAACGAATATGTATATCTGGGAGCGCTCCTTAACACTAAAAATAATATTAATAACAGATGCTATTTTGGGCGCAATTACTTCCTTAAATCCACAATTATATCGAGAAATACAAAAATTAAACTCTACAAAACAATAATACGCCCAGTTCTAACATATGGTTTAGAGACCTGTACTCTAACAAAAAATAATGAAAATATGTTACGATGTTTCGAAAGAAAAGTACTAAGGCGATACAAATTCGAACTTTATAGAATATACCAGGAACCTGAGATCGTAAAACATATTAAGATATGACGTCTGAGGTGGATAGGGCATGTAATGCGGATGGAATAAAATGACCCAGCTAGAAAACGCTTCTTGTTAGACCCACTGGTCAGAGAAGAAGAGGAAGACCCAGAACAAAGTTTCTTGATAACATCGATGAAGACATAAGAAATATGGGAATAAGTGCTTGGCGGAGAAAGGCGATAGATAGGGACGACTAGAGAGAAATGTTTGAGGAGACTAGGAGGCTTGGTTGTAAAGCCAGAATGAAGATTCACTTATTTTACGCAAGAGAGACCGCTAGAAATAATAAAAACGAATCAAAATATCTAAAAAAACAACACAATAAAATTAAACGTAGAAAAAGGAAGAACTAACTGATCCAATAGAAAAACTGAAAGCCGGAATATTTGATGGGCCTCAGATACGACAACTTATAAAAAATTCGCATTTTACAGAATCGATGACTAAAATTAAATGTAATGCATGGTGCTCTTTTGTGAAAGTTGTGCAAAATTACCGGGATATAGTGGAAGAAATGCTCAACAATTTTAACAAACACGGTTGTCATATGAGTATTAAAATTCATTACCTCCACAGCCACTTAGACCGTTTCCCAGAAAATCTTGGTGACCTTAGTGAGGAACAAGGGGAACGCTTCCACCAAGATATCAAAACGATGGAAGAGAGGTATCAGGGAAGATGGGACACTTACATGATGGCGGATTACTGCTGGAGTCTTCAAAGGGACCGTCCTTTTAAAGCCTTTGCAAGAAATCATATAAAAGGAAGTTTTTAGGTGACGCTGAGTAGCACATTTGATGAGCAAATCTGGTGGCATTTTTGGATTTAGCAGACCCAAATTACCTGGAAACAGTAAAAGAATTTCCGGCAGCAATTTGTGTGTTCACCAGTGTTATATATCTATGGAAAACTCGAAATAGAAGTAGAAGATCAAGTTAATAGAAAAAAAAGAGTCGCAAGATGCCAGAATGAAACAATATGGAGAAATACAAATATCGGGAAAGAAATAAAAGACAAAATTTACAAAACAGTCCAATCAATAGTCCAATTTACAAAACAGTCCTTCATCAGACCAATAATGACATATGCAGAAGAAACACGACCTGACACAAAGGATAAAAAGAATGTTAGAAACAGCAGAGATGAAAACTATTAGAAAAATTGATGGTACTACACAAGCATAAAATGGAATGCTTATATAAGCCTAATGACAACAAATAGAGTAGTAAAGACGGTGAGAGACTCTTCCACAATACGAAGACGATTGGTAGAAAGAGCACGAAGACTATGGAATGACTGGAGCTTACTAGAGATATTTTGAAAGACAGATAGCGCCATGTCTACATAAACAGAAAGAAAACGAGACATTAAAACAAAAAAAATGATATTTCTAATGAAATATTCTCACGTCCTAGTCAGTCTTCCTACCCTTCTTCATTTATAAAAGCCCTATGCAACGACGGTTAATTCGACAGCAGTTTTGTCTAGTGTTAGTTTTTTGCTTTGTGCTAATTCTTATCAGATTTCGTTATTTTTTTTGCACAGTCATTTCTCTTCCTGTATTACAGGAATTAGCAAAGCAAAGCTTTTTATTTTAAAATGGCGACATGGAGTATGAAACCCACACAGATATATTGGCTATATGACTGCAGTCAGACCTATCATTACCTATGCCGCACCAATATGGTGGTCCAAATGATAACAAAAGTCCACCAAAGACAAAATGAATAAGCTACAATGACAAGCATGTTTAACCCGACGTTACACGAGTTTTCTATTATAACGTAGTTGCACGCGTGTAAGCATCACCAACACAGATACAAACGCAACCAAAACGTTCTTTGTCAAGGCCATTTTGATGACTACTTCAATTAATATTGAAGGACTATCAGCAAATAAAGAAGATCTACTGTCTAATATGTGCAAAGAACATGGTGTTGATGTCCTACTGGTTCAAGAAACCCATCGAGGTACTGCAAGCCGCAGACCAAGGATTCGAGGTATGAGATTTGTACTGAAGAGACCACAAGACCAGTATGGTAGCGCAGTCTTTGTCAGACTAGATACCCACATAGTTTCCACATCTTTAACATATCGAGATGACATCGAGATCCTTACAGTGTAACTAAAGTCTTGTACCGTAACGTCCATCTACAAACCACCAAACGCTGACTTTTGTTTTTGAGGAACTGGATAAATTTCAATCACAGCAAATAAAATTCATATTGGGCGACTTTAACTGTCACAGTATCGCGTGGATGTATACCGAAACAGACTCCAATGACGAAGAACTAGAAAATTGGACTGAAAACATAAACCTCAAACTTATTCATGATCCAAAACAGCGTCTTTCAACAGCGGAAGATGGCGCAGTTACAACCCAGACAATATACTTGTCAGCGATAGGATTGGAGACCAGGTGACAAAAATTGTTGGAAGCGCCCTCCCAAAAACACAGCACAGACCAATAACCTGCTTTTTGAATGAGGCAATCAGATACGAAATTGTTCCCTTCAAGAGAAGGTTCAATTTCAATAAAAAAAAATGGGAAAAATTCGCTGAAGCATAAGATCGAGAAGTTTCCCAGCTAGAGCCGTGCTCATACGATTCATACGATAAATTTGTACCAATCGTAAAACAAATATCACGAAAATATATCCCTAGAGGTTGCCGAACCGAATATATAGCGGGGCTAAATAAAGAATCTAAACCCCTGCTTAAAAGATAAGAGCAGATATATGAAGATGATCCCTTTTCGAAAGCAACAATACAGGCCGGAGAGGAAGTGCTACATGCGATATCCGCCAACAGAACAAACAGGTGGTGCAAGCTGGTCACGAGTCTAGACATCATGTAACAAAACAACAGACGCGCTTGGAAATTAATTCGGAATCTTCGCAACAATCCTGCCACTCCGGCACCCAATCTGACAATAGTCACACCCGATCAGATAGTCCTTTGTCTCCTGACAAATAGTAAGACGACATCAAGGAAGAACAAAGTGAGAGTAGAACCAAATGTTGACGAAGAAGAGAATGTTCTAGGTACTTCCTTTTTTATGGAGGAGATGAGAGGTGCGATCCACCAAATGAAAAATAATAAAGCGGCTGGCCTAGACGATATACGAACAGAACAAATAAAGCACTTTGGACCAAAAATCCTAGAGTGGCTCGTAAAAATGATAAACTGTTGAGCCAGTACATTATAAATCCCCAAAATCTGGAGAAAAGCTAGAGTGGTGGCCCTCTTAAAACCAGGAAAGGATCCTGCGGATACAAAAAGTTTTAGACCTGTCTCTCTTCAGTGTCACCTTTTCAAGGCGTTCAAAAGAATAATACTAAACCAATTCGCTGAATCTGTGGACACTAAAATTATTCCTGAACAAGCAGGGTTTAGACCTGACAAATGCTGCTGCAGTCAAACTCTTAATCTCACCCAACATATCGAAGATGGGTTTGAACGGAAAGAAATAACAGGAGTAGCGTTCATAGACCTGACTGCCGCCTATGACAAAGTTAACCATCAACGGCTACTGGTAAAACTCTACGAAATTACAAAAGATTTCCGAATAACAAGGTCTGAAAGAAATGTCTTCTTCAGAATAGACGTTTCTACGTAATGCTTCAGTCCAAGAACAGTCGGTGGAGGGATCAAAAAAATGGATTCCCATAGGGAAGTGTCCTCGCGCTATTGCTATACAACATTTACACTAACGGTCAACCCAAAAACCAACAAACAAAACAGTTTATTTACGCGGATGATACAGCCGTGGTAGCTCAGGGAAGTACTTTCAATGAAGTCGAAGTAAAACTGACAGATGCCCTAGAAGACTTAGCACTATACTACGACGAAAACCATCTGAAACCCAATCCTACAAAAACCCAGGTGTGTGTTTTCCACCTTAGAAACAAGCATACCCGCAGGACACTGGAGGTGGAATGGCGTGGTCAGATGCTGAAACACAATTAGACGCCAAAATACCTCGGCGTACGTCTGGACAGAACTCTGTCTTATTATTATTATTTTTAGCTTTCAGACTTGCTTAAGGAAGTTTAAAAAGTATCTGAAAAAATGTTTAAAAAAATCTTCCTAAAATATTAATTTTATTAATGTTCTACATAAAGGACAGATGTAGGAGTTGTTGATCTTTTAAATCAAAAATAATGTCCTTCTCTAGGACTCTGGTTGGCCTATATACGAGATTAGTAAAGGTAAAAAATTAAAGAAGTTAATATGTCTTTATTTTTGAGGACTACAAAAACAAGATTCATTCTTATTAACAAAAAAATGTACATACTATAAATGTTTGAAATAATAAAAATATAAAATTTATGCATTTTCGTGAAAATCTCTAAAACAACGTCTTGCAGTTGTAAAACATAAGAAAATTGAAATTTTTTTGCAAAATAATTGTAGTTTTCATGAAGCAGCCATCTTTTCTGCATCTGTTTTGTTTAGAGACATAATGGCATATGTATTGCTTTTTGTTGCCTTCGTATAACTGATGGCAAAGGAGTAATAGGCGTTCTTCTGTGTTTATGGTTAGGCATTAATTGAACTATATCTTCTTCATCGCTATGGCAATCGTTATCCATATCATTTTGTTCAATTAGTTTCCCTCCCAATTTTGTTTTTATAGTGTCACAATTACCAATATTTTTACTGCCTTTACTTCTTTCACGGGGTCTATATTGAAGCCAAGCGTTGACGACTGCTAAATCTAGAGGTGGCAAATAAACCGTATTGTCCATTTTTTGGTACGACTACGCGACGGATAATCGGCAAGCTTACGATCTACTAAATCCACTCCACCCATATTTTTATTATACTCCTTAATTACTTCTGGCCGACAAACTTGTTCATAGGATTTATTTTTTTTTTTTAGACCACCACTTACAATAATCTATATTCCCCGAGGAAAAAATAGTATATAAAATTATTACTGGTTTGTTGTCCATCTACGTGTGATGGCCATTTTGCCATTTGCTCTGTTTTGATTTCAATAAGTACCCTTTAAATATTTTGAAAATAGTTTTTCTGGTTGCATGAAACAATCTTTATGGATCTGGTTCTTCATAATGGTTCCAGTTCCATAAAGTCCACGAGGACAATAATTGGGTACAAAGCTTTGTGGTAGTAAAATAATCGGGTAAAAAAAATATCAGTAAAATATACAATAAACGCTGACTCTCCTATCCAAAGCAGTCACTAGATAAATGTGGAAATGTTGAATCCCCTTGATACTATAATTATATCACATACAATTCCTTGTGGAGTGGCTAGAAAAAAGGCTTTTAACCTACAGAATTGGTTTACTGGGACAATACTGACGAATTGGACCTCTACGGAGAATGGAATAATCTTTTCGTCGATACTTAATGATTCAGTGGGTTCTTGAGCGTGACAACCTCACATGTCCATTAAATAAAGGCCTTATTTTCCAAATCTTATTGCGTCTTTGTTCCACATTTATATCGAAATCAAAAACTACTTTTAATGAAGTTCTGATGGCATAAAAACGTTGATGGCTCATTGCTCCTGCAACAGTAGGGATTCTCCATTTTCCGCCAATACATATCTATTGTAAATACTGCAAAGTTGACATTACCATCGTAATGCCGATAAAAACTTTAATTTCGCGTAAAGATAACCCCAAAGTTTTTCCTTTATTTGAAATAGCGGTTCTATTAGCGGAATTCACTATTTCCAAAAGAATAATATCATCAATATATTGGTAAAAAAGTGCATCCCACTCCCAGGAGCCTCTATCATTTAGTAAATATACAGGCTGTAGCAATGATGATACTCCGGAGTAAATGTGACACACCATCTATCAGTTAAAGCGTCATTTTTATTACTCTAGATTGCATACTTGTCGTTTGTCTACCTATTTCCACGTTCCTTTTTCTTGCAATACGGCCACGGCCTCGCTATCGTCTAGTCCCTGTCCTCGTCTTAAGGAATGTCTTCCTCGTCCAGAAGATGAGTTGAGTTACAAAAGACGTATCCGAAATAGCTGGCAAAGATACACATCTAGAAACATCGCTGGAATCACTTTCTTCTACAATAGGCGAAATAGATCTAGATGTATTTTCAGAATTTGTTCCTCCTTCATCAGAACTGAATGTGTTGTTTTTATTTTCGAAATCTGGATCATTGTCATAGTCATCACTTGAAAAGTCATCATCCGATGCATCTGAATTATTGAGCAACTCTAATAATTCCTCCTCTGATAATGCTGAAAATAAAAACTGTAACCAATAAATGTCCTGTACGAAGTACATAAAAAAATGTTAACGTAGAGTGTTTGCCACCGTATGCCTACATAAAGAATATAAACATTTTATCTGTTATTACTCATTATTTGTTTATTTTTTTAAAAAACTATACTGTTTGCAACATTAATTTGCAACCTTTTAAGAACACAGTGAATAAAAAATGTGCTGCAAATTATTTATGATTAAATAAATATTTGAAGATAGTACTTACCCTTTTTTCTCCAAACACGCTCACTACGACTGCTTTGTGCCATTGTCGCAAAACAAATGAAATTATGCACGTGCTGTCGGTTAGGTAGTTTCAAAATATTCCAATAGAGCGCCACACAGGGATATAAACTTTTTTAGGAGGCGCTACCAGAATTCAAAAAATGTTATGTTCTACCAATAGTACATTTGCGGTCAGGAGGTTAGGAGGTCAGGAGCATTGCTTTTTAATAGTTAATGCAGCGCTTATAACATGTTGCTATGATTTATCTATTGGTCGGGCTACCGCATATATAAAGAGACCAAGAAGATTTCTGTCACACTTTTGATAGGCTGAATTTTCATTGTACAAATAAAATCGATAATTAAGGTCTTTAAAACCAGCATTTGATAAATAGTTTGTTATATATATGAGACATGGGTGGTCATAAAAACACAAAAAGAAAATTAGGAGTTTTCGGAAGACCGCCTATATGGGAAGCAGAAATTATAGGAAGTCATCAATTTGGGATATTATAGTGTCATTAAAAGAAGAACTGATTGTTAGTACTAATGTTATCGCTTCATTTTCGCAATAAAAAAATTGGACAGTTCAACGTTGCTTGAAAAGTCAATTTCTGTGACATTTGATTTCAGTACATCATTATATCAATACTGTAGTGTACTTATTTTCTATAATTTTAATAAAAATTTTTGAGACAAGTGAATTAGAAGAGAAGAAACAATTGAGAAAACAAATAACATTGAGAGAATAGAGTTGGAACTAAGTATGTTTATCGGTGAAGTGTTAACAGATGTTATAGAGCGCATAGCATGGCTGAGGTGGAACTGGGCGGCCTATGTGGTTAAAATGAATGACGGGCGCTGGACCAAAAAAATTACAGTATGGAGAACACGAGTAGACAGAAGAAGCAGAAGTTACCCACCTTAACGATGGAAAGACAACGTCAAAAGAATCACTGAGGATTGGCTGCAAGTAGCTTAAGACTGACAGAATTGGAAGAATTTAGGGAAGGCCTAAGTACAACTTTGGACATAAAAGGCTGGATGATGATGATACTATAAGTATTTAATGCATGTGATAGGTATCGGAAAAGACAATAAATACATGGGATTATAGAAAGAGTAGGTCTTACTTGGGCCTCATTTGGAACGTTAAAGTATATATTGAAGTCTGATAATTCCCGACTAAAACTAAAAAGTACACAGATAGTGAATAACTTACGTTTTGCAGACGATTCAGTAATAATGACAAATAACAACAATGATTTACAGAACGTAATGCAACGCCTTAATTAACGCTGTCATGAGTACGGACTGCAGATAAATTTAAAGAAAACTAAATGCATGCTCATGAATAAATTTGCACATGCAAATATCCAATTGACTATTGAAGATACTGCAATTGAGAGTGTTAATAACTATAAATACTTAGGAACATGGATAACATCAGATGTAGACAAAACCAAAGAAGTTAAGACATTGGAATAGCACGTGCATCATTTATTAAACTTAAAAAGTTTCTTTGTTGTCGGAATATAAGGTTAGAACTACATCTGAGAATACTTCGATGTTACGTGTTCTCTACTCTTCTTTATGGCTTGGAAGCGTGGACACTAAAACAAGTCAATCTGAATAAGTCGGCCGCCTTTGAATTTTGGTGTTACAGAAAAATCCTACGACTATC
The DNA here is from genome assembly GCF_040954645.1 of Diabrotica undecimpunctata. NCBI lineage: Eukaryota > Metazoa > Arthropoda > Insecta > Coleoptera > Chrysomelidae > Diabrotica > Diabrotica undecimpunctata. The sequence goes on along the minus strand of NW_027312300.1, from coordinate 4,691 downwards.
ATGGATTCAAAGAATGCCAAACGTGGAAGTAACTAGAAGGATAGAAAATGAGGCGGAAATAATATTAACTATCAAAAGACGAAAACTTGAGTACTTAAGACATGTGATGAGAGGGCAAAAATACGCATTATTACAACTTATTATGCAAGGCAAAATCCGAGGAAAGCGAAATGTGGGAAGACGAAGTATATCCTAGCTTAAGAACTTAAGGAAATGGTTTGAATGCAGTAAAGCAGAACTTTTCAGAGCGGCAGTTAACAGAGTCCGCATAGCCATGATGATTTCCAACCTTCGATAGAAGATGGAACATAAAGAAGAAGACCCTGTTCTAACTTAAGGTTCTGGAAAAGGCAGTGTGCCATAAACGATCGTTTAAAAATTACAGATAATGCAAAGAAAGATATAAAGATCAAAGCTGGGACAAAATCAAAAGTACCGAGTTCTAAATCAATTAATCAGGAAAAGACGGGGTTCTGTTATAGCTATTTTGAATCTAAAATTAAATTAAGCCGGACATTTTGGTAACATGATGGATGAGCGGTGGACAAGAAAGATAGTGGAATGACATCCGAAATACTAAGCGTACAGAACTAGAGACAGGCCACCCAATAGATGGATCATAAAGAGGATTACTGGAAACTAGAAACTTAATAAAAAGTTTCACAAGTTAAACAAAAGATATACAAGGGTGGCAAAAACTTAAGAATACCTACGTTCAGCAGTGGATCATTTTTAGATAAATAGATAGATAGTTAGATATTTGTACTTACTAAGCAAGTGTAACAATAATACAAATAAAGAAATTATCTTACATCTGGAGTTAGAAATGTGTATCCACATTGTATACAGCAGAAGACGGCAAAACAAAAAACTATCTTGTTCATTTTTTAGGAGGCTGTATTAAGGTCTAACAGTGACTAAAATGCCAAATAAAAAATTGCAAAATTGTTTCAAATATTTAGTAAATCATTTTGCGGGTGTAGCTACTATCGCATTATCTGCCGCAAACAAACAGGATGCAATTACAATATATTTTTATAGATTAATAATTAGGATTAAGAAAATGTAGATTAAATGCATTAATCTGAGAAATAATCAAAAATCATATCCTTTACGAAGTTCCTTTAGGCGCATTTTAAGTATATTGATAATAAACAGTTATGCTTTACTGTTTTTTATTATTCATATTAGACTAGGCGGGATCTGTAGAAATTCAGACCATAATGGACATTTTCCATAGGAAGCTATTTTTTTGCTGGAATCCCTTCAGGATGTGCCCAATATCGATAATCACGATATGCGCCAGTCGCAAACCCTGTGCTAAATTTTTTATTTAACAAAATCTGAAATCAATTGAAAATTTCTCATTTTTTTGCTCCTATTTTCGTTTATAATTCGGAAAATATTGATCCTAGAGAAAAAATTATAGGAAGTTAAAAGTTTCGTTATTCAATTTTACACAATATTTCGTTAGCTAGAAATTGAAAATTTAATGTTTATTGTTGAAAAAATAACAATAATTTAAAAAAAGTACAAAAAATGAAGTTAATCCTTTAAATGTTTTCGACTTTCTAAACTTGACTTACAAGCTCCATATTTCGCCTAGAAAAACTTTTTAATATGTTTAAAACGTGTGCTAAATTTTGTTAAGATCGGTCTGATAGGTTTTGCATAATAATTTTGCAACCCAGCCTACTACTTTATAGTAGGCCCTAAATAAGGCCCTCAGATAGTTGCAAAATTTTTTTTTACACATAAAGGAAGGCTCAAACTTTTCAAACGCTTCAAACGCTCAAACATTTTAGGCTTATAAACAAATTGAATAACTTTACGAGCTTTTAACATATCATTAGTAAATAAACAAATTTGTTTATGTTACTTAGTGAAAATTCTTCTATTAATTTAATTTTATCTGACTCATCTATATTGACAATTCAGACATACATTATACATTTTAAAGTAGACGACTTTTAAAATGATATTGCCAATATTGTTGAGTTGCGTTCCTGGGACGACTTTACTTATAAGATAGTTCATTCGATTACATGAAATCAACTTTAACTTGAGAATATCCGTCAGAAAAGATCATAACATGTAATTCGTCTTAAAAAGACAAATACATGCCATGATGACAGTAAAATTCTCCCTGTTAGTGATTCCATAGTAAATTATGAGGGAAAAACCAGGAGAAAAAAACCTCATAATGTTTTTAACATATCAATTTTAAAATGTATACAATTAAAGAACATTAAAAGACGCAATTAAAATTGTATCGGCATTGTATATGGCCCACTCAAAGTGCGATTTTACATGAATAAAATTCGCTACTTGTGCTTTAAAAACGGTTGCAAAAATAAAAATTTTCAATTGTCCATGCTGCCACCAACACAATCTGCAGCTGAACAACACTCGCTTCGTGTATATTTTCAGGTACAGCAGTGGCTTGGAAATAACCTGAATGCTACTGAGTGGGGGTGGGAACTAATTCAAAATGGTCTTGAGCCAATAACAACTGAGCAGGTATTACTTACCTGACTCATTATTCAGAAATATTAGTTGCAAATGTAAAAAACTTTGTACAAAAACATGCAGTTGTATCAAACGATGGTCTGACTATTGTCTTCACTGCAATGGTCAGACATGTAAAAATATTGAACACAGTAAAATATTGAAGAAGTTGAACGAGATATGGATATGGAGTCGATGGATTCCTTAGATTTTCTAGAGGCACAAGATAAAGCTACAGATAAAGGAGAAGAAACATTAAATTACAGATCGAGCATGAAGATATTGAAATGGAAATGAAGGTTTTGAGGAGAAATAAGACCTGAAGAGCTCTTGTCCTTACAAAAAAAGAAAGACTTAAAAAAATTATTGAAGATTGAGTCAAATAAAGTTTATTTATAAAAAATTTTTTTTTTCGTTCTCCTTTGTTTTACAATTTAAATTATTTATTAACAATTTATAAATACACATTTGTTTACTAAAAGTAACAATTTACTTCAATGTATAAAATGCAAGCTCAAAAAAAATGAATGAAGAAAAAATGCAATACTCTGAGGATAGGGCGTACAATTGTTTATTGCAAATTTCTTAATTTGCAATTAAAAATAGTATTTGAAAATATGATATTTGAAATCCTTGTCGTCCGAGACATCGAAAAAAAAAAGAGCAAACTTGGTTAACAAGAAGCCGAGATAATGCAATTTTTAGCGTGCGCTATGATTTTGAACTCGCCGATTTACATTTCGAGTGAATGTCCCCCACCACCACCTCTCATGCATTTCAAGCGACATTTTACGCGAAAACGTTTTTTTATTTGTCGTTTTTATGGATGTTGCCATGAAGCGCATTACGTAAAACTTTTTATATAAAAAGTACTTGACAAGACGAGGGTATTTGTTTAAAAACCAGCCCTCTATCATATATGGCCAAATGTATGCCAAAATTGACTCAATATCTCGGCAATCAGTAAGCCGAATGTATCTTTTTTTTAAAGAAGCGTCTTTTAATGTTCTTTAAGTGTATAAATTTTGAAATTGAGTTTAAAGCTCGTAAAGTTATTCAATTTCTTTATAAGCCTAATACATATAAAAAATGTTTAAAACTTTAAAAAATTTTATAGGCTCTCCTCTTAAACCGATTTTAATTTTACAAAAAGCATTTGAAAGTTTGAGCCTTTATGTGTAAAAAAATTTGCAACTATCTGAGGGCCTTATTTAGGGCCTACTATAAATTTGAAAATTTGCGATTTTTTTCCAGTATGCTGGGTTGCAAAATTATTATGCAAAACCTATACGACCGATCTTAACAAAATTTAGCACACGTTTTAAACATATTAAAAAGTTTTTCTAGGCGAAATATGGAGCTTGTAAATCAAGTTTAGAAAGTCGAAAACATTTAAAGGATTAACTTCATTTTTTGTACTTTTTTTAAATTATTGCTATTTTTTCAACAATAAACATTAAATTTTCAATTTCTAGCTAACGATATATTGTGTAAAATTGAATAACGAAACTTTTAACTTCTTATAATTTTTTCTCTAGGATCAATATTTTCCGAAATATAAACGAAAATAGGAGCAAAAAAATGAGAAATTTTCAATTGTTTTCAGATTTTGTTAAATAAAAAATTTAGCACAGGGTTTGCGACTGGCGCATATCGTGATTATCGATATTGGGCACATCCTGAAGGGATTCCAGCAAAAAAATAGCTTCCTATGGATAATGTCCAATCCAAAACAGATCCCGCCTAGAGTATATTTAGTTAAACTCCGTTCGCTGTATATTTGCACATCATAGTTGTACTAATTAAATCAAACGTAGTCTTTTCTAGATTCATGAAATAATTAGGAAATGTTTAATATCCCGTTAAACGTATTTATAGTGATTGTTTTTGTTTATTTATTGTACTGGATGTTAAAAACTCATTATAGAATTGTTTTGTACGTAATTTAGTTTTCTACATATTCAACGTTATTATGATTATTGGAAGAAATGCTCTATTTGAAATACTGTAGTCGAGAAAGATGGACCCAAGACCAAACAGCTCAAATTGTCATATTTATTTATTTATTTATACACCAATGCATCCAATAGCCGAAGCCAGTTATTGGATGAAAAAAAGTTTTCATTTAAAATACAATATTAAACATTTACATCGTATACATATGACAACTCTGAGATAGCGCG